>NW_009596224.1:7302-24885 GCF_000690535.1 Cariama cristata | reverse complement strand
TGTGACATTATTTGCAGCTGCAGTTTTCCAGAATTTGTCTTCTTCTGACTGCATAAGCCACTCCATACCAGTGGCACAGTCCTCTGACCCATGTATTGTTCAGCACCACTCAGATCAATGGAGAAGAATCCAGCGTAAGAAACTGGAACAACGATTGCTGGATGATTGCTGTTATTTCCTAACTGATGACTGTTTATTGAACTTACTTTCTAGTCTTTAAAATTTATAAACAATGTACATTCCTGGTGTCGGTGACTTAGGCCTGGCTGGCTGGTATTAGAAGAAGCCCAGCATCTTAATGTGGCTGAGATCTTAACAATTCTGATTAGATGCAGAACAAGCTGTGCTATGTTTTGGGGGGAGGAGAAAGAAAAAAAATCGTAAGAATTTAGGAAAATGTGCCTCACATCAGTAGTATTAGAAACTGAAAGCCGAACAGATTTAGTGTGGGTCATTGTGCTCCTGTCTCTGAAAGCACAGAGCTGGTCCCTACTTTATAACCACAAATGATTTGTTCGTTCAAGTTTTGAATGACTCGGCTGCTGTAAGCCCGTCACCTCCTTTGGGAGACATTCTACAATTTAATAGTTCTGGTAAAGTTCTCACTTTCTGTGGAAAAGGAAGAGGGTGGTGCTAGGAAGGATCATGAAATAAAAGCGTCGAAAACGCCCATGTGAAGAGTCGCCACAATGGGAACTGGCCTAGGATTTGTTTGGGACCAAAGATTCAGCCTTCCTTTCTGCCACTCGCTGGAAAATGAACAGCACAGAAGATGTGGGAAAGGATTTTCTGCTGCAAGAAGTAACCAGAAAGGAACTGCCATAGTAGGTCAGAGTAGTCACATATCCAGGCTCTAGCTATAGCTAATGTCAGATGCCTCAGAAGATTCAGCAGGCCATTTTGGAATAACCAGCCTGTAAGGGAAGTTTTCTTCCAAAACCTGTGTCAAAAAGTAGATGCTTGGATCCTTCAGTCTTGATCGTTTATATACCTTGTACTCTTTGAACTTGGGCATAACTGTACACATTCTTACTGCTTGTACAGTCTCCTGGCTTCCGAAGCTTGCTAGAGTTGCATGATACGACCCAGAGAAGAGGAGTGGACCAAGTAGACTTCCAAACTTGAGTACTTCAACATTTTTTTGAATATCTTAATTTCAGTGATGTATCACTGAAAGATAGGGTAGAGCATTCCAGTGGTTAATTAGGTATCATTCAGAAAGATATTTCCATTATCAGATTTGAATTTCTTGTCTCTGATTTCTGTTGAAATGCTTCTGTTATGAGGAAGAGCATTGGGAGCTCTTCAGCCATTTTACGACTTGCATAATTATTCTGTGTCCTCTCATTCACTGCTTTTGAAAAGTTACACAGCCCCTCCTCTTAATAGTTCCTCTTTCCAGAACACATACTACTGATCATTGTTTGGCTGTGGACTTTGCTGAAGGACTCAACTTGGGCAGGAAATGGATGGAGACTCTCAGAGTTCAGATCACAGCGTGCCGCCAGGCGGTAATGCCTGTCCAATTATATTCAAACTCCTGTAGCTGAGAGCAGCCATCATGAAGGAGCAACCATTTTCTGCAACACGTCTCCCATTGCAAAATCTTCGGGTGCCATCATTATCTGCCATTATATCCCTGTGTTGAGCTTGCTTCTACCAGGGCTGTTTTACACGATCACAGCGTGCCGCCAGGCGGTAATGCCTGTCCAATTATATTCAAACTCCTGTAGCTGAGAGCAGCCATCATGAAGGAGCAACCATTTTCTGCAACACGTCTCCCATTGCAAAACCTTTTGGGTGCCATCGTTATCTGCCATTATATCCATGTGTTGAGCTTGCTTCTACCAGGGCTAAGTTTTACACATGCTGTTGTAACAAGTGCATTACCCAAAGCAACAGGTAGAGCACGCGTAAACCACAAGGTTTTGACAATTTTTTGTAGTTACATTTCCTCATTAACAAAAGATCTATAGCCAGAGAATAAATGCATGTGTATCTTCTCTGCATAGTTTTCATTTCCTCCTGATTACTTTGATAGGAGAGATATACAACATCTACTGTACACTAGAAGTGAAAAACAGCTACAAAGTCAAATTTTTGACAGATTTGTTAAAAAGAAGCAATATTGTGTGTTTTCAAGTAGCTCTTTCTGATTTCTACACCAGCTGGTTGAAAATTTCCAAAAATCACCACTTCTTTTAACAGACATTTTAATTTGAATACAATGTGTGAATATTTCCATTCCTTCCTTTCGTACCAGTTCCGACAAATGGCTAAATGAGCTCGATGACCTGTAACACATTCATCTTTGAAAACACACGGTTAGTCTACATGGGCTGCCAAGGAACCAAAACACAGGGAGATTGAAGTTAATTTTATCTTCTCAAAAGTAGCCGGTCCAGTTTTAGCTTACACTTTTTCTTCTTAGTTTATTTTTATCTAAATGACCCATTTTTTATACCTGTTCAATAACAGGGTCTTAAATTGGATCTAGATTTGTACTTCTAAGTAAATCTTAATGCATGCTCCCCTATGCTTACCTAATAACGAGGCTGGACAGGAATAATGACTACTAGAATTGCAACGGTGAAGGCATTCATTAACATTAGTAATCAGCAGTCTTGAGTGGAAGCTTTATGCCTGCGGTTGATCAGCCCTTTATTGTGCAGCGTCGAGATAGCTTGTATTCAAGCAGAAATGAACCCACTAAGAAAGGCCATCAGGTAAGGTTTCCATGACAGCAGTTGTCCCTTTGCTGCTGCCATTTGTGGTATAGACAATGCGGGAATAGTCAGCTCATGGAGAGAAGGCTCATAGTACTCCATCCCAACGCAGCGAGCGGCAGGGTACAGTTCATTTTAAGGAAGATCAGGGTGGCTGATCAAGTGGGTTTGTGACCGTTGTCTCCTGAGTGGCACTCGGTACCTCTGGTGCTCAAAGCGTGAGTTCCTACGGTGTGGCTGCACCGGGGAGAGATGTACAACAGCTACGCTGAAGGCACGAGCAATATCACCAAGCAGTGAATGGGCTCCTGTGTTGGGCAGCAGAGAGCAGGGTGCATGAGGTGTGCCCAAAGACTCTGAACTAACCAGAGATAGCTGACATTCTGGAGCTCATCAGTGACTCATTGGTTGGATTTAGAAAATATTTCCTCTTTCCAGCATAAATGCGTTCTAGTAAATGCCACTTCTACTTGGTTCATGAAGTTGGCTATGAAAATATTTCCTCTTTCCAGCATAAATGCATTCTAGTAAATGCCACTTCTGCTTGGTTCATGAAGTTGGCTACGTAGGTGCAGTTTAAAAAGTCCCTTGAAAAGTCAAGGTGCTTTATAGTGCTGGGCAGTTTCATCACACCAGAAAAAAATAAGTGAAAAAGAAGCATCGGCTTTTTTCCAGGCTTTTTCCTTGGAGCTTGTTTTTCACAGAATGATCATAAACCAAAAGCAAATGAAACTGAAAAACGTTAGCAATAATAGACACTCCCTGCTAAGCCAACCTGGGAGCAGAGGACATCCCATTACCTTCTACCCAACTGTCCCATCTTTTTCTTTGATCAAGAGGGATGTGGTATCCCCTGTTACCATGGGTTACACAGGAACCCTTCATTTTTTCACAGATACCTTTATCTTGTCAGGTTAATTCTGGCACAAAGAATGTTGTGGAAAATATCTGTAAAGTACAGAGATCATTTTCCATATGTGAACTCATTTGGAGAAAGGGGTTTTAATCTGCATTTAGATCATGCAAATGAATTTACTGACACATGTAAATTCTTACATGAAGTGTCCAGCTGTTAAGGGTTTGGCTGTAATAAAAGATTTTCTAAGGAGGAGGGAATCTATGAGAACCATGTGCATTACCAGGGTGAGGGAGAATCATTAGACAGGGATTCTGTACCTCTGTGTGACGGGCATTTGTGATAATAATTTATTAGACAGGGATTCTGTACCTCTGTGTGATGGGCATTTGTGATAATAATTCGGGGTGGACTTGTGTGTCTCTGCCCTTCAGGAGCCTATGACTGTTGATCTAGTGATCAAAAGTCTTCCTTAAACAAACAGAAGTATCAGCAAGTGAGACAAATCATATGGACGAGGAAATCCCCATCAATAATAGTCGGTGCAGCTGCTGAGCCTTCTCTAGCTGTGCTTCCCTGTGAGCTTCTCTGTCAGATTGCTGGGTCAGAAAGGGGGAGATGTACATTCCTGAAGAGAGCCCAGCAGCTCACGGGCCCCAGCCCGTCACTGCTCAGCCCTTTTCCCGGTTAGCCTCCGTGATGTTTGCTCAGTTGTCTGACAGCATTTGCCTTTCTTAGCTTCCACCATACTGGAAGGTATGGACTAGCTCTGCTCCCTCCAACTTCCCCGCTCACCACGTCGGATCTCAACGCAAAAGCTGTCCCTTCCGAGGGTACAGGTGTCCGCTGGAGTCACGCACAGCAAAACCACGTACCCAGAGCAATTCTGCAGGCTGTGCTGCAGTAAAGCTGTCTCGGGTTAGTGTACCGACCATCTCTACTGCAGCTGAATGCTGAACATCTCTGTCACCAGCAGTTCACCATCAGCCCTTTTCCTTTCCTGTATATTAGTGTGGAGCTGGGCAGAATTTCACTGATGAGGTGGTTTCTTATTTGGTTTTTTTTTTTTTTTAAATGTTTATCCTACCTAGAGAAAAATTACTAGATCCCAAATGATACCAGGTAACTGAAAGCAAAGGAGGAGCAACCTAAAACACAGGTGCTGAAAAAATTATTCTCTCAAGGAGAAGCTGAACCATATGTTTCTGGCAAACCCCAAAACTGATGCACTTGCCAGGTGTGGCGAGGAGAAGCAGCAGAAACACTTAAACATGTACAAAATGAAAGAAGGATGCTGCAGAAGGCAGAGAATTGGGCTGTATAGGAGAGCCTGGAGAACGCTGAATGCTCTTTGGATAACAAACCTGCTCGGAACAGAAGGTGCTGTAGTTTCCACGCTGCCACACAAAACAAGGATGTGTGTTCCTCATAAATATAAATGCAGCAAGGAAATACCTGCCTATGTCAGAACAGGAAAATTGGCCAACTGCTCATATTAAATTTGAAACAAAGCGGTAAGAATGTGGGAAATTAGTCATAGTTTCATCATTTGTGATGTCTGTTCTGGATGGATATCATCTAGGTACTCCAGTTCACTTGCAACTTGCAGTCCTTTCAAATAATTGCTTTTGAGGTTATAGTAGCTAAGCCTATAGCCCAAGCTACCTTTGAAAAAGAGGGCTGTAAGAGTCAATACTTGTTTTTGTTTTGTTTCAGGGTGTGCTGGATTCACCATGTTACAGGAGTGTGGGTGTACCCGCTTCTTGAGCACCTCAGCCCAGGTGTCAAAATAATCTTTTTTGCAGCTGTTACCGTAATAATTAACGTATTCTACTTGATGGGAGAGGTCCTGAACAACTACATCTGGGATACCCAAAAATGTGAGTATTGTTTTAGGAATGTTAACTCATGAAATACACCGTTGGGACTTGAGTATGCTCCCCTGAAAGTTGAGAAGGTGTTAAGCTGGCTAAAACAAAGGAGAATGACAGAAGTTCCACTGAAACGTCTTGATTGCTTGCTCTTAAAAGCAGCCAGATGAACAGAATGGCTGCTGGAGAGCATGATGAGCTAAGAATATGTATTCTTTTTTGTAACTTCCAATACTAATTTAAGAGCTGTTGGCAATTACCTGAGAGGTTAAAGCTCACTTGGTTTACAACCCACTTATTAGCTGATGAACCTGTGAAATGTAGCTAGAATAAAGTATCGTTCTGTGGGAATGCTGCTAATGGTAAGCTTAGGCTTAGAAATAAAAATACATTCTTTTGATATTTTCAGGTATAAGGTGTTTTCTGCTTATAAATTTCCTCAAGGAAAATGAGTATGTTCATGTCAGTAAAATAACAGGAATGAAAGATCACCTTAGTGCAGGGTAAACGTAACTGCAGAGTCTACATCATCTACCCTGCCTGGGCCATCTGTTGCTGAGTAGAGGAAAAGGGAAAGTAAGACAAACAAGATTAAAAGTAAGATTCCTTTAATCTATGAAAGATGTTTTTCATTTATCAAATTGCCTGAAATAAGTGAAGAACATTCATAATCGCTGCAGTGGTAAATCCCAACTGGAGTGAAATCCATGCTCTGTGGAATTCTGTCATTACATTCGTTGGGCCCATAACACGTAGGGACCATATGAACAGCCTGTATCCCCTTTGGGGGAACTTAGTCTGCACTGGTTAATACGTCGTAAATTCACATGGTAGTTTATTGCACACACAAATCTCTTTTAACAAGTCCTCCAGTACTAGGTAGAACCGCATGCCAGAAGCTCAAGCAGTTTTACTTGCCATTTGCTCCTGTTAGCACCTGGGTATAAAGTGTCTCTCTGTTTTTACTCTAGAAGCAGCGATCATTGGTCACAGTGTTCAAGTCTGGTTTTCAGTCCTCAGTTAGATGTCACATTCACATCTACTTAACTTATTTAAGTTAATTCAGGAAAGAAGTTTCTAAAAAAGGCAGCCACAAGGAATAATTTCACTTGACCTACGTCCTGAATGAAGAATAGTAATGTGGTAAAGAATCACATGGTCTTACCAAGTCCATGAATAAGTAAATGATGGAAAATCTCCCTCGCTGTTCTACAGTATGCATGACAAAATCCCTGGTTCTTGTGGCCCTCAACCCTAGAGGAGCTAACATCAGTCAGGTCATTCTTCCAACCTCTTCCAAGGTTCACCATGGCCTTACTGTCCTCTCCATCATTTCCTTGATTTGGTTAAAGAATATTGATCCAAAGTCTTTTGTGGCTCAAGCACTTGCAAACCAGAAAATGCTGTGAGTCACGTGCTGGTTTGCTGTGCTTGAAACACTTTGCATAAACCTCACCTGAAGTGGATGGCAGGCACACCACAAACAGCAGAGATGCCAAATGATGCCACTCTGTCACCATGCGAGACTTGGGAAAATATTATTTGAAAACTGTACATGTAAAAGGGGCTCTTGAGCAGTAAGCTTGCAAATCAAAGCAGTCTGCTGTGAAATTTCTGGGACGAGAAGGGCTTGTCTTGGGTTTGGAGTTTTTTGCTTTTCTTCTGGAGACGCATTAAATAAAACCTCACTACTAACAAAATGATTTGCAGTTAGTTTTTCCAAGTTAAACCACAAACATGGTAGGCAAGGAAAAATTTGCCCTTTGTACAAGCCAGTGTCCATCCCCAGTTTTGAGGATATCTGCATCCCTGCCAAACTATTTGATGCATCTGCAGTCGAGTGCTTCAAAAGAAAGGAAAAAGGCTCTTCTAAAAAGGCAAATAAAACAGCTCATTTAAAACTATTGGAAAAGTTCCTTCCAGCAGAAAGCAGAAGACTCAAGATTGACTCTGGAGCAGCCTTGTAAACCCACTGTAATCTTTTGGACGCGGCCTCTTGTTTTGGTTGTTAGACCTTCAGCTGTGGCCCTCCCATAGCGTTGGTGTGCCAGCGGCACCCAGGGCCATCGTACGTGGGTGCTGGTGACGGGCAGACCCAGTTGTTCCTGTGTTGCTTCTTTCAGCAAGGCAGCTCTGCATCAAGATTGACTCTGGAGCAGCCTTGTAAACCCACTGTAATCTTTTGGACGCGGCCTCTTGTTTTGGTTGTTAGACCTTCAGCTGTGGCCCTCCCATAGCGTTGGTGTGCCAGCGGCACCCAGGGCCATCGTACGTGGGTGCTGGTGACGGGCAGACCCAGTTGTTCCTGTGTTGCTTCTTTCAGCAAGGCAGCTCTGCACTTGCACTTTCTAACTGCAGACGGGCCTTGCTGTTTCCCATATTGGAATTAATTAACTGTGTTTTTAAAGTGACTTTCCGTGTACCTACCATCTATGCGATTATTGCATTAGCAGGTGATCCTACTTGTGACTGGATTTTCCTCTCAGCGTTCTCAAATATTGCTTCTCTTTTGCCTTCAGTCCTCTTTTCCAGCATGCAGCAGGCCTGAAAACCTCCAAAAGAAATATTTGTATTTCAGATGTCTGGCAGAGAGGGCTTAGTCAGAAGAACAATACTTTTGTCAGATACCAATAGTAATTCATTGTCCAGGAACAGGCATATGAAATAGCTGAATGTTTTCATTGCCAGAAAAAACACAATCTGCTGCCTGGCCCAGACTTTGCTCAGCGTAGAAAAGAGACAAGTCCTGCAGCAAGGATAAGTTCTTTAAGGAGCCCTACACTCAACTCAGCCCTCCTGATAGTACTGAAAACCGTGGCCGTTACAAGAAGAGAGAGGCACCCTATCAACAGTAATTGATTCTTCATTCCTGTACTCTCCAAAAAGGGAGATGTACTTGCAAATTATTAAAAATCCAATGTTGAAATGGAGGGGGGGGAGTGTTAGTGTTACTGAATTCTGAAACACAATTTTAAAAATTTGCTTTCAAATAAAGTCAGCTGCTTAGCTTCAGCTATAAATAAGCAGCGGAGGTGAGGGAACTAAGTGTTCCCAGACCCCTGCAGCCGTCAAAGGCTGAGCCTGCGGCGGGGGGTTAGGCAGGTTTGAAAATGGTCTGGAGGGAGGGAGGGTTGTGCAGTTCATTCCTGGACAACCACTGCCATCAGGTGTGCAGATGCTCTTTTCGTTCACAGCAGGTGAGGTAACACGTGCAAGAGCGTGTGAGCAAGTAGGGGAGAAACAACAACACTAAAGGGAAAAGAAAGATGAATGCGTTACAAGAACCTCTCTAAGTAAAGTCTTCGTTTTTATTCATTGAGAGATTTTTAAAAGCTGTTCTCCATATGTTTTCAGGTATTGAAGAAGGAAAAGAAAAGCCAAAACTGGACTGAGAGATACGAGGCAACATGGAGGATTGTTTATGGCTCCATGGAAGATTTCTCATCCCCGACTGAGGTTGGCATGGAGAGGAATCTTTTGGAAAGGAGGAAGTTTAATGGACCCTCTGCTCAGTGCAAGGATATTTTGGGGTTTTATATGGAGGGAAAATGATTTTAGCTAAGAATAATAATAATGTTTCAACCTCCGTTCTTATTTCTCCATGCTTGCATGTGACATACACATTTAAGATGTATATTTATCTCCACGGCATTCTCAATGTGCATTTTTTGCATCAAGTAAGTCATTAAATCATTAAGTCATTCAGTCTTTTCACTTCCACCAAGAAGAACAATGGGTCCATCCTCTGTATTGTTTGAGAAAAGCTTAACCAGATAGGTCTAATATGGGGAAACAAAACAATCCTATATATTTCAAAGTACAGTGTAAAAATACAGTAAAAGTTAATTGCATGAATGTATCTGAAGAAGAATTCAATCTGACTGAAATATTAATGTAACAGTATGTAACAGCTGCCTTAATTCGGTGATGTTAATAATTTTATCAGTCCAGTAAAATCTTATTTGCGGTGTTAGACTACCTGAATATGATGCAACTTTTCTTAAACAGGCCTAAATAAAGATCAAAGTATCCTTGCACTTCTGTTTCTTCAAGCTGATTCTTGAAATTCTAGATGGATTGATGGCATTTGTATGATAGATTTTCAGGTTTGCCAGTGTCAACTGTAGATTATATTATTTCTACATGAGGATTTTTCTTTTTATTTTCCTAGTACAAGACCTGATCCTGCATTTTCAAGTTGTAAGTTCTCAATAGATGGACTGAGCCGTTAGTGTTGTACCAGAGAGAGCATTTAAGCCTTACTTCAGGAAGGCATGTAAGCAAATGTTTAAAGTTAAATATATGCCTGTTTGTATTAGGAATTCAGTTGCAAAATACTAGCAATCTTTTAGACGTGACAGGATTCTGTTTAATTATCAGACAATCAAGAAGGAACTCTAGTAGGCAGAAAAATTGTCTGGAATTAAAGTGAATGGAATAATTTTCAGCAAGAAATTACTTACAAAAAGTAGCTTCAAGATCCATGTGTCTTGGTATTCACATCACATATTTATTCATTAGTATATTTAGATGTATTTATTTTAACACATGCAGAGCACTTCAAAGATGTATAACGTTAATGTGTGATTTTTATTAAAGGGGTTTCTGTGGAGTTTTAGTATGACTTAACCATGTTTCTGCCCTGGAACAGTTCTGGGGGAAACCAATCTCATGCAACTCATGACATGCTTCCGCAGTATTTTTTCAAATGTACTTGTATTTATGTACACGCTATCATAGGAAACAGTGCACAGGTTCAAGAAGGTGCTTTTTGGTTGGTTTCCTTCAAAAATAAGGCTTCTGTGATGATACTGGTTTTATGACTGTCTGTCTGTCTGTCCTCTCAGTAATTTTTAACTTGTTTGTCAGAGTTGCGAAGATTTCAAAGCTAGGCAAGTTAGTAGAAAGTTCGTGGAAATAAGTGGCCAGATACAGAAGAAGGACCTCCTCTGATGGACCCATGAAGGGAGAGGACAGGAGACATAAAACCAGCAGAATTTGGAAGCAAATTGGCTGTAGCCATGTGGCCTTGCATGAGGGATATTCTGTTACGTTGGACCTGAGCCGGGCATTACATATGCACAGTAGTGCTGCAACATGATTACTCTATCCACAGGTAACTAGGGCTTGGTTGTAGTAGATGGTTGGTGTTGGAGGTTGTAAGATGTTTGTTATTTGCAACAGGCTTCCAGAACTCAGGAAGGAAAGAAGATGTAGATTCACTCATGTTTAGTGAGCTGGGAACTGTTTAAAGTCACTGCTTCCGAAAGCTGTGGTAGCACAGGCAAGTACTGGTGGACAATGAATGTGCTAAGGAATCTGGCTGTACTTTTCCAACAGCAGCAGCAGCGGTGACAGACATCGCATTGTGAGAGATTATCAACTGTGGCTTCGGGTGGGAAGCCCAAAGCACAAACCCTCTTGACTCGTTTGTCATTTGAAGAACTTGCATAACTCATGCTCTGCTGTTAAGTCTAGGAAATTTTTGCAGTTTTTTTAGTTCACAGGGATTGTTCCCCTCACTGAATTCAAGAATGCATTCTGATGGAAAGAATGTGTTAAATAAAAATAAGAAATGCCAAAATGCCACGCAGCTGCACACATTCTGCTAGAGCACACTCTGAACGTCTCTGCTGTATTTATTGCACCACTGAATGGCTGAGACATCAAAAGCTGGCTGTTGATGGGAAGATTCCTTTTTCTCAGTAAGTTTTGCACCTGCTCAAGATAAGTTTTTGTTCTAATACCATGTCATTTTAGGTGATACTGGAAATGCAGTAAGAATATAAAGAGAACAGAAACATCCAAGATCAAAATTGCATAGCTGAATCCGTAGGTAGGTGTCCAAGTGAAAGAAGACTCCCTTTTAGAGGTACAGCATAGGGACACTTAAAATTGTCATCCCTCGTATCTGTGAATTTGTGAATATTCAGCACCTCAAGAAAATAGACTACCAAGCTTAGCTCTCAGTTGAGTCCCTGAGGTTGACAATGTTAGCCAAAGGCAATATATGTGACACAAAATGTATGTGGTGAGTTTCATTTGGTTTGAGGAAATTTATAGTATTCCAAGAAGATTTGAACTCAATTTGTTTTCTTGGATCTCAGAAAGTTCTCCATCTCCTATGACCTTTGAATCATCGCATTTAGAGTCAAAAACATTTGAGACCATTAAATCCAGCCTGTGATGTATGAACCATGATAGAAATAACTTGGGGGTCTGTGTACCCAGAGCGCACTCTTCTAGACTGTGTTCATTCCCTTTAGAATTACACAATCCATCATTCTTAAGAAAGATGATGGATGAATGATGACTAAAGTAAAAGTCACTTGTAAGCTTGCCAAATTTCAACCATCTTGGCTGAAATTGTCCCTGAAAGGTATTTCTCTTGGGGGAACTATGTTTTTGGTGGAAAACTTTTTGTCAGAACAAGTCATCCATTTCCAAGTGTAAGTCTATGAAAAAAAAAAAAAGAAAATCAAGTCTGGAAAACTTTTCTTTTGCTGTGGAACTGGGTCTTAGGAAGAAGGATAGCATTTATGTTAGTAACACTTCTGAATTTATGGGGAAAATCTATTCGTCTTTGTCCAAGTTTTAGAAAAAATACTATTTCACTTCCCGGTAGTGCACAGGTAGTTCTCCAAAGTGTTCATCAACTTTGGGAATGATCTGTCTTGTGGCTGAACAGGATTTTCCCTGCCGTTCCTGATCTGTTGACCTTCTCCAGCCCTGAATACCCAAGACACACACTAGAATGGGGACCCAGACTTTGGTTCTCATATATTGTCAATACCTCCCCAAAGTTGATGCAAATAAAGTGCCTAGGCCAAATAGGAAGAAAGCAAAGCTTTGATGAAAAACCTGAGCAATGAGAATAGGTTCGAGATGGATAAACCAAGTGAAAAAAACTCTAGCTTTTTCCTTGAGGACTGTGGTAAAATTAAATTAGTAATGTCTGTCGAGTATGTCATAGCTGTAATGATAAACCACATACAAAACTCTGTGAAGGAATCATTAGTTTTGTTGGCAGAGAAGAATACAGCGTGCGGTAAATAAGGCAGGCTGCCACACCTTGAACCACAAGGCAAAAAGAAAACACAGCTTCATCATTCAGTGAGCACCATCCATCATGTGTTATGAATGAGGCACAGGAGAAAATACTGTGTGATCATCTAATTAAAGGCAATATCATAATTCATACTCACAAGGGGCCAAATTAAGGTTGAACAGGCGGCCATAATTCTGACATTACCTCATCTTGAATGCCTGACTTTGCGATCTTAATAATAGTCTCTTGACTTAGTATAGAACACTAAAAAGGGGGGATTTTTTTTTTTTAAGGCTGGTTAGGAAGTCTAGCCACAGAGTTGCCATGAATTCAGTATGACTGTATCCCCTATTTGGCTTTAGAAAGCTTGTTCTCACTTTCTGCGTGCATTTAGCTACCCCCAAACATATGCACAGTTCCCATACCAATCTGGTACAAAGAGGTTGCCATAATTGCAAACTTTTGCCATAATTTCAAAATTAAATTATTTTAGTCTGTTATGTAGCATGTGTGTGATAAAACCATAGTTTGCTTTCTCTCTGTAGCAACCGTTGCCTTATTTTAAAGGAAAATGACAAATATTTTCCCTAATTTTAAGTTGATCCTTTGCTTCTCTGCCCGTGTGAGTAATATTAGTTAAATTACCACCCGTGCACATGAAAGCCACTGGGATGCTGTGAGTAGACTTTAAAATGGCTAACTATTCTGCAGGCATGGCTAACTATTCTGCAGGCTCCCACCTGGCAGTTGGTAATGACACTGTGTAAGGCATATGCTTCTTAGTTCATTTTTCCTGTTGAATTTGCTATTCAAAGACTATTTCAAATCCTAACAACAATTTCTTCTTCGCCTTTTATTTTCTATAAAGATTGGTCAGTCTGCAGGACTCTGATTCGCACTTTGGTAGCCTTTGAAGACTCGGATACCATTAGACTGAATACTGAAAGGATTTCTAATCTAAAACTTGAGTTAAAGTCTAGTCCTGAAGAGACCATCAACCTGAGGTTAGCACCACTGAGGTAGGTTTGGCGTTCCTGCCCTGGGAGTAAAGGAGCAAGCAGTAGGAGATGTGTAGGTCAGGTTGCCTCTAAATGCAGCCTTGGAGAAGTTACGCTACTAATCCTCTTTTAATGCTCCTGTGGAGAGGTATTTTCCATCATCAGCAGCAAAACCAAATCTACTAATCAAAGAGTAGTGCATACTACTAGTAGAAGAGGTCATCTCCGTTTGGGTATCCCAGTTGTTCTGCTCTGCTTCTGTGGTTCAAAGCTTCCCATGCTGCTGTAGCCAGCTGCTTAAACTGGGGTCACAGGTGTTGCAGGGAAGGAAGCAAACTTGAGAGTTTTATTATATATTTGGGCAACCCAACATGTTTGTATGTGTTGTAAAAGCAAAGTGTCATCAATGGGTCTGACTGCTGTATTAAACCCTGGGTGTGACTATTGCAGAAGTCCCAGGAAAAAAAGCAACTGCAGGTTTGACTGGTCAACCTTGTCCAGTGGTGATGATCTGCCCTCTTTTTGAAGCAAGAGGAGCAAAGGGGAAATTAAATTATCCTTGCAAGTGAAAAGATCTAGCTGTTGGCATCGATTTAGAAAAGTACTTAGGCACACGCTGAACTCAAAGCACACACACAGGTGTTTTTCAGCGCAGGGGCTTTGCTGAATGATGGGGCAAGGGGACTTGGAGGTGGGACGCTTTCTGTAGAGCTTCTAATGACGGAATGGAAGAGCTTTTTGTGTTTAGAGTGAAAATAGGTCCTTTGAACATAGTGACTTCCTCTTACTTGTATTATTTAGTAACTCTAAGAAGAACAGAACTGTCCAATTTACAGACCATAAACATCAAATATATTTAACGTATATTCTCCAAAATAAGCAATTTTATTTTTATCAAAAATGCACTCTGTTCAAGTAACAGATGGAAATCAATGGATTTTAATGTGACCCAGAAGAGCAAGTTGTCGTCTTATTCCCTTAAGTGCCCTTTCCTTGTTCAGACCACAGCTGTAAAGGGATTTGAACCTCAACACAAAAACACCAGTACAGAAATTTGAAAGAAAGGCCACAGACTTCGTGGCCCAACAGAGGTATCTGCTGTCACTTAGAGCTGTGTAAAATGAGACAGACATAAAATATCATCTTTTTCATACAATTCGTATTGTAGCTAGTCATGGTGTCCAAGTTCAGCATTTTATATATAGCTTGTGTATTAAAAAGTAAACATCTACCATTAGGCTGGAGAAGTATCTCCGCAGTGTGCATTCTAAATATAGAGATTGCTATGGTACAGTCAGTACTAGGACATAATATCTCTTTGCTTTTTTTTAATATGCAGATAGTCCCCACTGCATGTATAAACACACGCACATGCATATGGATATATATGTATAGACATACACGTATACACACAGACACCAGGATCTTCCATAATAATGACAGTCAAATGTTAAATGGCAGTTACTTGCTTAACATGGAAAGAAATCAGGCACTGAAAGGTGTTGTTCTTGACATGGGCAGTAATTCCACCATAACTCCAGACTGGCAGCTCCTCGTGCTCCCACTTTCCTACTGGGAGGAAGGCTGGTGAGCTGCCAGCCGTGCTGCCCATAGCAATGGGGGCCATCTGTGGCTGCAGTACTCTGCACTACTGTGTTTCTGGGTGCTTAATTTTGGAGGCAGAGCAGTGCCTAGCTAGCTTTCTACATATAATTGTCTTAGCTTATTTACTATGTAGAAGAAAATAAATTGTTCTTATTTAATAATGGTTCCCAATTTGGCTTCTAAGTTTACACCTGACAGATGTAATGGGATAAAAGAGGGGGAGATCACCCGTTTTCTGCTACTGGTATTAAGCTGCAAACCATTTTCTCTAGAGGTAGCTTAACAGCACAGGAGTGTTATTAGTCATAGAGTAGGAAGAGGCAATTAAGCACACAATACTTAGAGAAACAGCAAAAATGATGATAATGATGAACCTCAACTGCCTGTACGTAGCCTGGCCAAGAGTCACCATGGGACAAGTTATAAAGAAGGAATTTCTTGAATGGTTATTTCTTGGCAAGAGCAGCCGTGGAGCGCACAAAGGCAGGGAGGGCTCTCAAACCTGGGTGGAGCTCAGGAGCTCATTGGAGACGTAATCCCAGCTGAACCGTTAAGCCATACTGACCACGACGTAATTACAGTCACCCTGCCTGGGGAAGGTAAGGTACCAAAGCTTTGTACAGTGACCCTAAACGTTGGAGAGGACTGGTGGGGAGGACAGGACTGTGGGTGGGGGGAAAGATACAAAAAGCTGTCACCATCTGAAGGTGACGTGTCTGCAGCAGACCCTTGGAGCTCCCTTCGCACAGGCAGTGGGAGCTTCTGCCACCCAGCAGGAACATTTTGCAGTAAGCGCTCATGAGGCAGCTCTGGGGAGCTATGTAAGAAAGAAGACCAAGAGAGGATAAACCAACCCGGTTAGAAAAAATCACCTCACTTAGGTGTAGACCACAGCTTGGTGCATCTCCAGTCCAGAGAGAAGCACTCAGTCAAAGTGGGTTTTGGTCTCTCTCTGCCGAGGCCATAGAGTTACGCAGGATTTTGGGCCCATTCCTTGGAGAAGGAGCTACTGAGGCCAACCCTTACAAAGAACTGGTGCCATAGGCATCCTGCCAAGGACAGCACAGCATGTAAAATCCCAGGTCTGAGGAATAAATATGTAGGCATGTGACAGTATATTGTGATACTTTTAATACCAGAACCACTGCTGGGATAGGCACAGTTAGAGGCATATATATAATGGTATATATATAATTATATTCCGACTGTTTCTAGTGTTGCGGAGTTTTTGAAGGGAGCCACAATGCTGCATAGGCGGTGAGCTTAGAAAGAGGTCTACTGGGTGGCCTATGATACGATGATGTCAAGAACAGTTGTAAAGTCAGGTACCTGGCTCCCGCAGCTCTCAGGGTCACAAAGGTGGTTTTACTGCACGATGTCGCAGCATCCCCTTTGTACTGGCCCACAGCTCAGCCCTGTGTAACGTGCCGTACTTTTCCTTCGGCGGGCAGTCCGTGGAGCCCAAGCCATCCCAGGGGTTAGCCAGGCCGTGGCTGCAAACCCGTATTCTGCTCTGCTTGTGAACTCAACTCCCCCCTAGGACGACATATACATTGACATGTGCCATAGGTATGGTTGCCTTGTGTGGCTGGAGATTGCAGACTGACTCAAAGCAAAAAAGAACAAAAGAAAAAAGATGTAAGGCCTTGTTTAATAGAGCATTAATTATGCAGGTACTGGAAGATTTCTAGTTCCTTTCAGCACTTTTACTCAGAATTTAGAGTCTGCAGGATATACTTAACTTTTTAAAACCCTCTACATTTTTGCAGTTTACACATTTGCATAGCGTAGGACTACTGTCAGGAACATATATCTGCAGATCTGGGGCATGAGCTCATCATTTCAGTGGGATGGAGAAGAGAAAACAGTTCAAAGGAGGAGGGTGGGGGAAAGGAAGCATGTCCCTATTTTTTTTAAGGAATCATAAAGACACACAGGCAAGTGTGTCAATCATGAGACATAGTTCTCTCTTTAATATTGTCAGGAATACAAAAGTTCGCAGAGCACATGTGTGAGAGGCTGCTGTGCTGCCTTGACTACATGATCTGCATGATACATGTCAGAAGATGGGAATGTTGCTATGGCAATTCTTTCCTCTCCTGAATACTAAGTTGACGAAGAAGCCAGTCCACAGTCAGGCAGGCTCACTTATGAACTTGCCTGCTTGGAGATGCTAAACACTATTTATAGTTTCTCTTGAAAGGAGACAACATTCTTTTCTGCCCTGGCCTCTTAAGGCCCTGTGCCCCAGTCCTCCTGTATTCCCAAGGTCTCTGTGATTTGGAAGTTGCTGAAGGCAGAGATTTGACTGAATTTTGTGCTGAAGACTGCTGGGGTTTTTCCTCAGCTTTTACAGTGTCCTTCAGTTTCCAACTTGCTAAGGCAACAGACGAGTCTTTCTGCGTTTCCAAAAGTCATAGAATCACAGAATGGTTGGGTTGGAAGGGGCCTTAAAGCCCACCCAGTTCCAACCCCCTGC
>NW_009596224.1:3111-7271 GCF_000690535.1 Cariama cristata | reverse complement strand
AGGTTGCTCCAAGCCCCATCCAACCTGGCCTTCAACACTTCCAGGGATGGGGCAGCCACAGCTTCTCTGGGCAACCTCTGCCACTGCCTCACCACCCTCACCAGGAAGAATTTCTTCCCGATATCTCATCTAAATCTTCCCTCTTCCAGTTCAAAGCCATTGCCCCTTGTCCTGTCACTCCCTGCCCTTGTCAAAAGTCCCTCCCCAGCTTTCTTGTAGCCCCTTTAGGTACTGGAAGGCTGCTCTAAGGTCTGCCCAGAGCCTTCTCTTCTCCAGGCTGAACAACCCCAACTCTCTCAGCCTGTCCTCACAGCAGAGGTGCTCCAGCCCTCGGATCATCTTTGTGGCCTCCTCTGGACTCACTCCAACAGGTCCATGTCCTTGTGCTGAGGACCCCAGAGCTGAAGGCAGGACTGCAGCGGGGGTCTCACCAGAGCGGAGCAGAGGGGCAGAATCCCCTCCCTCGACCTGCTGGTCACCCTGCTTGGGACGCAGCCCAGGACACGGTTGGCTTTCTGGGCTGCCAGCGCACATTGTGATCTTGCTGTTTTATAAAGTTCTGGATCAAGTAATCCATAAATCTTTGCTTTCAATCTGCAGCAGAGTAGCCCATTCCGATTTACATTTCCCCCTGGCAGGACAGCGAGAGAGGGACTGGAAGCCTGTTGGTTCCCGCTACCAATTTTTCAGCTGCATGGCCCTTAGAGCCCATCCTGTCCGTCCTTGTACTATTGAGCCTTTCCCACTGTGCTATCTGGGTGCTGTGATGGGAAAGTGATGCCTTTACCACTGGCTCTCCTAATTGCAGCTTTGATTTCCCTTAGAAACAATACTCTGTTTCGCTTCTTGCCCTAAAAATCTGTATAACACTGCTTTGTGGAACCAAAGCAACTGGCAGCTCCATTGCAGAGGTGGCAAACTTCAGTAGATGCAGTGATTCCTGTATTACAGTGCTTCTCGTTGGCCAGGTTGTATCACGTGTTCTAGTAACAGGCTCTGATTTCAGTTATTTTTGTTTTACCTAACTTTCATTTTGTAGACTGGAATATTCTCTGCTAGGAAAATTCTACATGTTTGATTCAGACTAAATACTGGGAGGAAATTTTCTAAGACGACTCGGGCACTCCAAAAATGAAGATAAGGAAAAATAGACTGTATTGTCTATATTTAAAAAAGTTCCTTCGAATTAGTTGATCACATTCTTTTATTTTGGGCTTTTTCCTTTTTTTTTTTTTTTTTCCTCCGGTCAGGATGGGTACTGCTCTAGGCAACTGTGCAGGGAGGGAGGATGTAAAACCTCACCTGATGTGCCATAAATGAGGCAGGACAGCACAGGAAGAGAAAGAGGGGGAATCTGCAGGTTGCTCTGCAGAACTGGATGCTCTGCTTATGTGTGTGATGCTGGGTAAGTTACTTAATTTTACCACTTCAGAGTTGGCCAGTTAACTTTTTTTTACAGTTTGTAATGTTTATTTAGCACGTCCCATGGGCTCTAAAGGGTACTAAAACAAATGAGTTCTGCAAGAGCAAATGAGCGAGGCAAAAGGTATCATTGAAAATCATGGCAATCTAGATACCAAATATCTCCAATACCCACCTCAAACAGGGAATGTACCCAGCATATGGATTTATTTGATGCTTCCGTGTCCAGTTATACAGTAACAAAGCCAACAGAAAATAGAACAATCTGTCATGGGGACAAACATGACCAAAACAGCAATAAAAGAGAAATTTTATGTCAAGTTTAATATGTGTGCACAAATTGCAATAAGACCTACCAAACTCTCTCAGACAAGTCACGGGCTGGTGTAGATGAAGAGGCATCCGCAAATACAGGACATCTTTGGAAACCGCAGGAGCGGGTGCTCTCCAGAGAAATGTGCCTTCCTGATGTAGCGTTCATTTGTTCTCTGTAGGAACAAGAAATAAATGGAAGAATTTCAAATGTCAGGCTTCACTCTGTAACGCATATGCAGGCATAATTTAGACCCCCCCAAAAAATCTCATGGACTTGATCATTTATTTTTTGTCTCGTTTCTGCTGCACTCATCAAGAGAGCATTGCTCAGTCCAGCTGGTCTGAGGTTGATACTCATCTGACTCAGAGGCAGAGCTTCAAACCACAGTGGCCAGGATAGAAATGTCCAAAATTTCCACAGTGCAAAGGACACTTGCATCTACTTGTTTAGCAGGATTAACACAGAGAGGATGCTTAGCAGTTTGCAGCCACCCAGACCTAGGATTCTTAAACTATGCTTTTTCTTCTTTCTTTTCCATCTGAGCTCATTTTGTTTCCAGAGATTTAAAGGACGAACTTGAGAAGTCACCCCTGCTGCAGGTACTTTCCGTGTTTCTGAGAGAGCAGGCCAAGAAAAACAGCAGACGAAGATAATTTTCCTACAGTGTTCCACACCAGCTAGAAAAGATGAACTGCAGCAGAAAATTCGCTGACAGTTTCAGCATCCAGCGCAGCTCACCCTGCTGAAGGGGGAGCAGCATACGCTGCTTTCTGATGGGCAGCATCGTCGTGCCACCAGGTCGCAATGTGCCTACCCAGAGCAGGTGTGGATGTCGTGTCTGGAAGGACTGAAAAGCTTAGATTTCCCTGTTCAAAAAGCGGCTTTTACCTCATGCTGCCAAAAGCTGTCCATGACCATGAAGCATCATCTGGGACATGACCACGAGAGCTTCCTCAGCCACGCTGTTTGCAGGCTGCCTGCCTCGAGTGATGGCAGCACGACCCCTTCACTTTCCCCACTGATGCTGAGAATCGCTTGCCCATCCCTGGAAGAGCTCCTCAGCATTCACGGCCATGAAAAACCACAGGAGCTGGAGTAAAATGATATTTATTCAGAAAGAGGGTGTGAATCCAATTAGAGCAAAATAAACAGTCTACATGACACATTTTTTTCTCACCTCTGCAGAAGCTAATCTAGCTAATCCCCTTGTGTTGTAACAGGAAAATAATCGATACCTTACAACTCCGCAGCCAGCATCGGAGGACACAGGCAGCAAACACCAGCTGTCCGGGCCTCCAGCCCATCCAGCTCTGGGTTTGTTACTGCGAGCCAGCAGCTGCCGCTGGTGCATCCTCAAACTTTCTGCCGCGGTTCCTACACGCAAGCACTGACTTGGGGCCACATCTCATTTTCTTATTCCCAACTAAGCATTCTGCTTTGCTGCTATGATGCAAGTTTCCTAAATAAGAAGATGCTCTGGGAAAAAGATCTTCCTGTGTGCTCTTCAGAGGAGACAGTCATTTCTTTCGGCAAGCGTGGCATTCGCGCAGCCTGCACTGACATCCTGTGGCTCAATTTCCCTGCCTGGAAGGAGCACGAAGGGACAGCTTTGCCCCCTGTCACTGGTCCCCTCCGTGTCCCCTCTCTGCTCCCTGCGGGTCACTGGTGCCCCATCCAAACCCTCTGGGAGGGGAAGGGGCACCTGCCCCCTTGCTGGCTCCAGCACCGGCTCCTGCCCACCGTGCCAGGGTGGCGGGCACAGGACCTGATCTCCCCACAGCCACCACTCACCCAGACACCACCGGCCTGGGGACCGAGTGACCGTTCCCCCTTCCCCGACCTTTTTACAGCATCCCTGAATCACTGCCCACAGCAGCAGGGCTGGGAGAGGATGAGCTGGGTGGGGGTGTTGCTAGAAGGGCAGGGGCTTAAGGGAAAAATGATGACAATCCCTCACATACCCCCAACCTCTGCCCACCAGGACTCCAGGTAGAGCCCAGATGGCACTTGCCACACAAATTCACGGCACCGAGCCCTGCCACGGGGCACCCGGTGTCTGCAGCGAGCTGCGTCCCCCAGCCCGGGCTCAGACACTGCATGAAATACCACCCAGCCCCATCAGAAGTCAAGTTTAATTTTACCTTCCCCTGAGGAATAGCGTTAATCTGTAACTTTTTAGGCATCACTCGATCAGCTGAATAACAGCTATTAGCTTTGGACTGTAGGCATTTTTATGAGATATTAGTTCCAGGGCTTGTGGTTTGGCATAGAAAGCATATTATTCACACACAAAACAACTGCATTAAAATAACATTTAGGAATCTGGCTTAAACTGACAAAACCTAGGAAACTCAGAATTAAGGCTGAAAGTATGTCCTTAACTCACCCACGGGGTGCCTGGTACGGCAGCTCGGGGGGTACG
>NW_009596224.1:0-3083 GCF_000690535.1 Cariama cristata | reverse complement strand
TGAGCCGTGCTCCCCTCACCCCTCCCAGGCTCCTCGACCGCAGCCGCACCACTGCCGGGCAGCAACGACACATCTTCGTGTTGGGGAGACCTTGTCTGGTCAGACAAGGTTTGGGACTTCAGTGAAATGCAGCTCTTTTCTCTGTGTCTCTTCTTACAGAGCTGGGTTTCTTCCCCTGTCACCAGCATCACCACGGTCAGGGCAAAAACTGCTACAGGCTGAGGAGGAATTTGTCCGGCGTGTGGTCAGGGGTAAGACATGAGCCAGACAAGAAAATCCACATGGTGTCTTGTTTTGACCTGCCCTTAATTTGCTTTGATTGATCAAAGTACTGCAGCCAGAATGAAATGCAGCTGGGGCAGTGACTGCTGGCTCATGCCAGGGACGGTGCTCAGCTGTGGAGGCTGGATGAAGGTAACACCAGCCCCGAGAGAAGCAGACGGGCCTTTCTGAAACCTCTTGGCGGAAAATCCTTGGCCCAGAAAAAACCTTCTAATGTTCACTTTGTGGATCGCTTTACTGCGAGGGAACTGAGGCCAAGAAGTAATGCGGGGACACAGGTTGCTGTCACCGGAGCTGAGATGGGGAGGGGAACTCGTGCACAAGTTGTGCCAAAGAGCTCCCCTTTCACAGGGCCTTCGGTTGGAGGAAGCCACGTCGCACATCAAGAAATTTGTGGCTGAAAAATGAAGGAGGGTCCCCAAAAGGGTCACATAGTGGGTCAAAAAGCAGCAGGGCTGGGGGCATTCCCGGTCCAAACATCTCCTGTGCTCCCGTTTTTCTCCCAAAGCCCTGCCCTTGGTCACGGGACACAAACATCAAAATGCTCATCTGCCCACTGGCTTTCTGGAAGGTGAATCTGAGCTCTGGAAAAGGGGATCTCAGCTGCAGCACTTTCGCTGCAAAAGCAAACAAACGAAAGCAGCAGCCTCGGCGGTATCACAGCTCACATCCTCCAAGAGAAGAATCAGCACAGGCCCCTGGGAAGGACCAACCTGCCCACTCCTGGTGACAGACTGGCGTGGCTTGTTTTAAGATTATTTTTTTTTCCCTCTCTGGCCAAGTATTTGCCTCCAGATTGCAGTAAATCAGCTCCTCTAGAAGCGTGTTTGAAATGAGCTTCACTTCTGCTCTACCCGTTCCTTTTATTTATGAGCTCTGCCATTTTGTAGGAAACAACCCAAGATGTTCATGCATGAGGCATCTCTCAAGTATAAACCACATTAAAGAAAAAAAAAAAAACAACGCAGAAGGTAGCAGCCAAAAAAAACCCACCAAACCTGTGTTCAAATTGCAAGGTTGTCATGCTGCTCAGCAAAAAGGGGTGCACATTAACCATATTGGGTGTGATATTTTCCTCTCAGTGAGGTGAGAAAGACATTTGCTATTCCCATCTTGGAAGCAAAACAAATCGAATAATTATTTCCTTTCCCAGTAAAGGCAAATGCAGCTGAACTTAGCTCTGTGCTTTTTCCTTGCGTGCCATAAACCAACACATTCCCTCACTGCCTGGCATTTGCAACAGACCACAAACACAGCACTACACCTGGCACCAAATTTGTGTTCCAGGTCAGAATTGAGACGTTCTGGTGATAAGGTGAAGGATGCTTGTTCTCTGGATATCCTGTCCCAGAAACGCGGGAGCTAAATTTACCATAGAATAATTCCAGTTTAATTCTTAGGAGGTCTTTTAATGAAAAAATGAATGTTTCCTTTGTTGTGGAACCATTCTCCAAACATAATTGGGAACCTCAGCGTCAGGCTTTTTGATCTTCTTTTAAAGTTGCTGAGTGTCTCCGTGTACCTGAGAGTACAGGCAGTGCCACGGGTACTCCCTGCTTCTGAAAGACAGGTCTGAAATGAGTGGGCGCTGCATGACGTAGGGTCTGTGTCCACAACACGCAAGTGATGACCATGTCTGAATAAACCCTAATCCTCTCCTGTGCTTCCTAAAGAAAAAAAGCTGAGCTTAAAAATAGCAAATAGCAAAATCTCCTCCATATTGGACCTGTCTTGTGCCAGAGAGCCAACACGACCTGTTACAGAGCAAACGCCGGTGCCTTCCACTTCCCGGAGCCGCAAGGTGCTGTACGGTGCGGTGCCGGCCCTGCACACCAGCATACGCTCGTCTTTTGGATTTCGTGAGAGAGACGCTCTGAGCTGTGCCAGTGGGTGTCTGCAGGATGGAAAGGACACGCAGATGTACACATATATGCAGTGCATTTACAGAAAATGATAGAAAATGGGCCAGGGTGGGTTTTCAGGTGCCACCTGGAAGGATATATTATCTTGCCCGTGCACATCTGCAATCCCCACTAATAATTTTTTACCAGAAGATGAAAAGAAGATGAGACTGCAGGTGCATGCATCTTATTAAGCACACTGTGCCCCTTTAAAATATAGTTGAAATGGCAGGTGATTGTTTCCATATTAAGGAAGGCTGAGGAATGACTGACAAGATCCGCTTTTGCAGCTCTTATTTCTGCCAATCAAATTACTGAGGACAAGAGTGAATAGTCCATATTTAGAAAATGTATTTTTAAAGTGGGGCTTTGACTGAGCAGTAACTTCATGAGAAAGTGAAGCCTCCACTTCCCAACTAGCTGTGACTGAAATACAGCAAACGAAACAGGAAAAACCAAAAAGATAGAATAAAGAAACAAAGCTATAAAACAAAAAGGCACTTTTGCCAGATGTGCACCAGCACCCTACACCCGCTCCTCAGGCTTGGGGTCAAAGCTGGGTGCTCATATCCAAGGGCTGCGACGAGAAGGGAAAGGCAAGGAAGGAGAGGCGGTGGGGTAGCCCTCTATGTTAGGGAGTGTTTTGGTTGTCTAGAGCTTAATGATGGTGACCATAGGGTTGAGCATTTATGGGTAAGCATCAGGGGGGAGGCCAACAAGGCAGATATCATGGTGGGAGTCTTGCAGACCACCTAACCAGGATGAAGAGGCAGATGAAATGTTCTATAAGCAGCTGGGAGAAGTCTCACAATCGCTAGCCCTTGTTCGCGTGGGGGACTTCAACTTACTGGATGGGAGCCAACAAGGGAAGGGACCTGTTGTTTATGAACAGAGAAGGAC
>NW_009596223.1:34225-65274 GCF_000690535.1 Cariama cristata | reverse complement strand
GCCTGGTGCAGGCCGTTTACCTTAACCTGCGTGGCGTGGGAACTGCGTGGCTGGAAGCGCCGTGCTCGTACGGTGGTGTGCCTGACGTGCGCTTTCCCTTGCAGGCAGTGGATGACTTGTTGCGGTGCGGGATATGCTTCGATTACTTCAGCATTGCGATGATCATTCCTCAGTGTTCGCATAACTGTAAGTAGGCGTAAGGAGCGTGACCGCTTCTCACGCTGGAAGTGCTGTGGGTCAATTTCTTGGTCTCGCAGGACTCATCCCATCCTACCGGCTTGTGTACTGCCTGAGCGCTAACTACGTTCATAGGGGTCAATGCAAAACTGTTACTTCCTTTTCATTGTAAATCTCTGCCTCTTCTCCCATGATTAATGTATTTTATGGAGGGTCAATTAATACCTCACTATTGACTTGCTGCTTGCAGTTTAAATGTACTTCAGTTTTAATAAAAATTGCACAAAACCAGCAGTTTTAATAAAAAGTGCTTGAGTAGGAGCCAAAGTAAATGGGGTATTTGTGGCAAGTCAATAAAGGGGAGGTGAGGTTGTCCTTCCCTCTATCGTGTGACTTTGTGGAATGTAGAATTAACGTATTTCATGTAAATGCACCTTGCTATACATTCCAGGGAGTACAGGGGTGGCTGTGATGGGAGTCTGTCTTGGCTCCGTGACTCCATTTAAGCCTACCTTGTCATTCAGTTGACAGACTAAGGCGGATAGGTAGGGCCGAAGAAGGTGTACTCAAAGAAATTTTGAGTGAATAGTTTGGACTTCGTACATCTTTCCCAGGAAACACAAGACTGGAGAATGACCTTGTGGGCCCTGTGGGCTGTCAAAATCATCTTGCACCTTAGCTGAGTGACAGAAAACTATTGAAAAAACATCCTCAAAAAAGTTTTCTCCTTTAGAGTTTCGGAGACAAGTCATCATTTGACCATTTATTATTTACTGGCATCTAGAGCAGAGATTACCGATCCTTTATTTCCTTTATAAAACATGTAGCTCTTCTACTGGCGGCCGAGTCTGCAAGGACGTTTGCCTCTGAGGAGTTCTTTTGGATGAAAGCTGTGAAGCAGCCAGCAGCCTTTCCTCATGCAGTTACAGTTGCAACCTTTTGGCAGCACAAACGCATGTCAGCTGGATTAATGCACTTAAACGCCACCTATTCCTACAATTCTTCATTTAAATATCTTTTTTAACATCTTGAGGGTGGAACAAAATGCAAAGCTGTATGGCGGAAAGCATTAAGTGTTATGAGTAAAATTTTCTGTGCTACTTTGTCTGCCTCAGGCTGATATCTGCTGGAACATGGTAGCAAAGCAGTTTATTTAAAGTCGGATTAGGGGGAAGTACGTTGCCTTTCCTCACGTTAAAATAAATGCTTGTAATTGTTTTGTTCAGAAACTGTAGCACTTGCTTCCTCCTTATGTGAAGGAAGACACTGTATTTTGGCAATGACATTTAGTTTATCTTGGCAAAACCATCACCATTGAAAACAGCATGCTATGGTGGGGAGCGCTGGAAATTCTCTGCAGTAGCTGGTGTTATGGCCTGCCTGTGACACAGCTGGGTTCAGAGGCCCTTAACTTTGAAAAGGATCTGTCTGCCTTCTTTTTTTTAACAGATTAGACATTTAATTTCCCCCTGCAAATTGCAGAAAGCCTAAGTTTTCTACAGTAAATCAAGGTTTCTTGAAGTATTTTCTACTCAATTATCTCTGTGTAATCTCTTCAGTCCACTCAGATTGTACAATTGGAGCAAAAAATCCTCTGCTGTTAATGAATAATTATTTGTGAACAGATGAAAATGAAATACATTTGCATGCAAAATTTTTTTCTGTTTCTCTTTTTCTTAATGATCTATTACAGGGCTTCTAGACATCTCTGTAATCTGTTTGCACCTATGGCCACTTAAAATTCCTCCTCTGCTCATTCTTGGCTGACTGGTAGCATTCAGTAGCTCTCTTGACAGTAGTTGTTTAACTTCCACAGTGCTTTGGATTGTATCTTTAGTCACAGAATAGATGGGCCTTTCGTATTTCTTTCACATAATAAGAGCATCTGAAGATTAATGTCTTGTCTTAATACGGACAACTCACCAGGGGCAGCGTGAATTGTGGCCCTGAGATTTCTTATGTTTTCCGTCTGAGAGGAGAGACGCAGTCCCCTCATGCTGAGGTGGTGTAAGAAGTTATCGCTGCCAGGTCTGCTTCTCGTGGGCACGACTGCTGGCATGGGGGTGTGAAAACGTGCTGGTCCCCTGAGGGACACAGATGGCTGGAACCAGCCAGGGGCTGGTGGCTGAGCTCTGCATTCTGTTGGCTCTGCCGTCAGGGCGCTGCCCTCCAGCGAGGGATGGAGCTGGGCTGGGGGCAGTGTGCCGAAGTCGGAGCCTTTATCCCAAGCACAGCTCCGGGCGAGTGCAGCCGTGCAGCCCTGGCCTGGGGCCAGCGCAGCTTGGAAGGTGGGCAGGGGAACCTGGATCTGTTGAACTTACTCCTATAGAAGTGGCTGTAGCTGTTGAGGGAGCTCTTTTTTGTGATCCAGGATTTTCCCTTCTTTAAATCTGTATTGAAATGACTGCTATGTGTCCATAGCAATTTGGAAACATGCTGAGCTTGCTCACTTGAAGAAGCACCTACGGTCTTCGATGTGTGGTGTGTAAATTGTGACATTACTGACTTCTCTTGTGCCAAGCTTGTTTTATTCCTCTTTCTTCTCACAACCTTGCTAGTTCCAGTTTAAACTGGATAGAGATTGTTATTTGCTGGCAGAGAGTTGCATACTTTCATTCTGTCGTCATTAAGCAGTCAGTGATGGCTGTCAGCTTAAATTCATACTTAGGCGTTCTCTTCTGTGAACTGAAATAGTGTTGCGGCTGAGTCTTGTAATCAGTTTGGTAGATGCGGTTTTACAGGTGGGTTTGGTCTGTCGGTGCAGATGGAAGCGAACTTTGTGGCACTGTTTAATCCTTGGTGTATGTGCTGTCTACAGTAGACAGGGACCTATTTTGTCACCCCAGGAGAGGCAGGCCGAGACCTGAGCCATGGTGGGGCTATTTCTCCTGTAGGAAGAGGAGACGAGTGGGAGAGAAGGGACTGGGGACAGAGAATTGTGGGGCTCTTGTCTTCTCTGCACGGGCCCAGAGCCAGCCCTAGGCACAGAGGTTAAGGCTAAGAGCTTATGTGAGTTATTATCCTCAAACAGACTTCAGCTGCCCTGGCTATGAGCAGTGATGGTTGCAAACATCGGTCAGTCCCCTTGCTTACTGAAGGTGACTGGGTGTTGGATGTTGGCAGGCTAGACCCGTAAGTTGATTCGTATTCATACAGTTAAAGTTTATTTCTTTTTCTTATGGATTTCTTCCCCCCGTATAACATTTTTGTATATAATGTAATTTTTGAGTGTTTAGATGGATTTGTGGTTTTAAGTGTTCAGTTAGTGCATTAATGCTCCTGCTGCTTTTCAGACTCCTTCGCAGGGGGTCTTTGAAATATATCTGCCTAGGTGGCTGTTGCTAAGTGCGTTAAGTGCTGAGACTCTGACCAATAATGAGCTAGTAAGTCAAATGTCTGTTTTGCTGGAGAGTGATGAAACTTTTTACATCTTAAAGTGGTTATGAAAGCTCATAGATAAGTAGAAAAGCAGAATAATTTCAGGAATTTAGAGTGACAAAATGAAGCTTATGGCATATTTCAACAAAGAGCCTATTGAAGCATCCTGTGAGGATGATACAACTTGCTTTTCCTGGGAAACATTTAAGCTGGCTCTCAGTTAGTGTTCCAGTGCCGATTCCCATCCTTTTCAGCCTTTTCACTTAAGAACAGGTTGGTATTGTTTTGGAAAGGGGAAGAAACAGCTGGGAAAAAGAGGGGATAGAGAGTTTGTCTGGGGCTATGTAGGAAGATGAAAGTGATCCAACATTAGTCATGTCAAAAAACAAAGCGGTGGTGGGGCAGTGAGCAGTGCAAACACACTGCTTTTAGTGGTGGTAGCAGACTAAGGTTTTCTTGTAAGTAAATATCTGCTTTTGACAGAGGGACTGAGATTAAATGTTGAAAGAGGCTTGCATAAAATACAGATTTCTTTTGCTATGTCGGTAATCTTAATTCTATGGAAAAGTGGTGTATTTTCAATATTGGTGTATTGTGGAATTGTTTGCATATATTGTACAAGAGTAAAATACACTAGTAAGGATGTTGAACTGCATTTGGAAGAATGCCTGTTTAAAAATGATGTGTTTCCTTTTTTCCAGATTGTTCCCTTTGCATACGCAAGTTTTTGTCCTACAAAACTCAGTGTCCAACATGCTGTGTGGTAAGTGTTTTTCTTTTCCTCAGCTTGTTTTTTGTTTGCTTTTTGGCAAATCTCAGGAGCTTTTCCCTTTGGACCATGCTAAATAATTAATTCTGGTCATATGTTACCACCTTGCCTTTTGGTGAGCAGCTCTTTGGGCAAAGTGTGGTGCTCTTACAAGTGGAATTCTCCTGTTTCAGAGCTACTCTTCTGTCAGCATAGGCAGAAGTAGATGGAGCATCAAACCTAGGTTTTGGCTCCGAGCTGTATATACAGTCTGTCATGAAACATTTAACGTTGCCTCCTAATTTGTTAAAATGCACCATCATTTAAAACATGAGTGCTGAAATTTAACCACTTAAATTTTCTGTGATTGAGTGACCTCACTTCATCTTTCGAGGAGCCTTTAGAAGTGTCCACAGACCACCTAGTCCTAAAGCTCACTGCCTGTACTGTGTAGCCTTTTTTGGGATGAGAGATGTGTGTTATGCACCAGGGAGAGGAGGCATTTGCCATGAGAATTGGGTTAAATGTGGAAAGCGCTAGAGGCAGGTTTGGCCTGCTCTGCAGGTGGGTGATTATTGCCATCTGACTTGAAGGCCTTTTTTGATTAAAGAACACAGAATGCAATTTATTCTAGGCCTTAATCTAACTTTTCATCTTAAGCAAATTGGGCTTTATTGAACTCCTAAAAATGGTAGGCTGCCCGAAAACAATGAATGGCGCTTCAGGAATATTGGCAAAATAGAAGTAATTTTCTTCTCTGTTTCTAAAGCATGAACCAGACTGGACTTTTCAAGACTGGAAAACAGATCTATTTGTAGCTTTGCCAGTTTTTAAACATTCAAACAAGTGCAGACTACTTAATGGAGTACATTTTACTACTGCCTTCTTAAAAATGACAGGTATAGGTATGAGCAAGACTAATAAAAGCTTTGTAAAAAAAAGAAGAGCAGAGAGAGACAGCCAGAGAGATATAAATCAGAAATTGTTTAAAAAGAATGAATTTAATTATGAAATGGCTTTATGCATTCATATTTTCATTCCATAATCAGAAGATTAACATTTCCCTTCATCAGTTTTCATGCCTTGTTGCTTAAGGTTCTTATCACATTCATGGGATCCTTTGTTTGGTTTTCAAAATAATTAGAACCGGGCAACAATAAAGCATTGTTGGGGACTGGGTACACTGGATTTTGTTGCTTTAGCTTTATGCTTAGTTTTTATCTATTACCTATCATTTCCCAGACTTACAGTTCTCAGGCAGTTATTTTAGTTTGAGATTTTTTTCAGGAAAAAAATGTTTACGCTTTATGTATCTTCATTCACATAGTGATGTAGCGGGGAATCGTTGAGGCATTGATCCAAGAAACAAATTATTGATCACTTTAACATTTTCTGGGTACTTGTTGTTTTCACGGCATTTTAATGTTTGTTTGTTTTTTCCCTTTTTTTTCTTTCTTTTTTTTTAATAGGCAGTCTCAGAATCTGACCTGAAAAATAACCGGACATTAGATGAACTAGTAAAGAGCTTTAATTCTGCCAGGTATGCTGTAATTTTATGAATACTCTCTCTGGTTTGGCAGCTGGAAGGGCAGGTGTGACTGACTTTGTGTGACCAGGCTAGGAGTCCTTGTAGAGGAGCAGAGCGAGGAGCAGTGTGAAGACTGAGCAAAAAAATTGCTGTGTCACAGAAATGTTGTCAAAGACGAATGTTTATGTTTTTGGAAAAATCCTTCAGTTTTCTGGCTGAAGGTTGCTGTCCACTCAGGTCATGTGTGGAGGTTGTGTAAGCTTACTTCAGTTTTGCTTCCAGTTAGCTGCTGTGTAAGTTACAGTCTCTTCCAATATGTAGGAAGTCAAGCAGATGTGTCAGGATTCTACGGGGAAAATAACAGTAATAAAGATTTTCTTCTAAGGCCCTTCCTATGTGTGCAGGGGAAATTTTGAATGGAAAGACTTTGTCCAGTGGTAATGGTCAACTTGCAAGAGAATTCTCTCGGTGAAGTCATTACATAGGAAAAAATGTAGGTATCGAGGGACCACAAATGTGATTTTTCCTGGATAAGAGAAGTAATGGAGTATTGTGCTTTCACCTGGATTTCTTACCTACTTTTCTGTTTGTTTTTAATTCATTTTTAATTTCCTCATCCCTTTGAAAGACAGGAACAACAGAATAAGCATGACTTGGTAAACACTTACCACAGTAGATATTTGAGATTTCTTGCATAATCTGTTTTCTTTTGATTAGAAGCAGCTCAGTGATTTGCTAGGTATTTTGTAGGTATTCCTGTGTCTATGGGAGACAAATACACGATCATCTTTTTCTCTGAAATGAACTTGGAGCTTGAAGTCAATGAGATTCTTGGCTTCCTAAGTGACAGGAAGCATAGTTCAGTTTATGGCTTTGTTTCTTGAGAGAGTTTCTCAGTGATGAAGATCTAATCTTCTATATGACCACTGTGAGATGGAATTGATTTTATTTGAAGAATTGAAATTCTACAGTTCCATTATTTTAGCTTGAATGCTGTCTTTGGTGTTTCCTAGTGATAAATGGATTACTATTTTTTTTTTGGTGATGTCTAATTTTGTAGGGAACAAGTAGTGCTGACTTGGATCCATTATGATATTGAATCTTAAATGTTAATTTTTTTTGACTGCTTTAATGGATCAGTATAAATCTTACTGGTCAGAGTAGTTTAATAATCTTTCCTTTTGTGACTTGGAGTTCGATCAATTTCTCAATGTAAAGTTAGATCAATAAGACAGAAACTGTAGTGTCCTGTCCTGCATGGGGTGAGGTGAGAGCGAGCCAGTGCAGGGTTCTTTCTGGATCTCGGTAAGCAAGGCTCACCAACAAATGGCTTGCTAAGATAAGACTTTAGTGGCTTTAATAAGACAGACTCATAAGAGGAATACAGATAGCGAGTAAATGTCGCGTTGCTTTACATTCTGGGCACCTGGCATTTGTGACTCTCCCAGCCTGGGATTGTGTTTACTCTGCAGGTGGTCCTGAGTTCGAGGGGAACACTACTTGCCTGGAGAGTGTTATGTGATATGGGTATCATTAAATCGTAAGAGCGTTGTTGGTTTTTGCCCCGGCAATGTTGGTACAGGACAAATCTTCTGTCTCCCCCCTCCCTCCCCATTCGCTTTCTTCCCCTTTGGCCCTCCCCAAAACAAATCCAAAGTCCAGGGGTTGATTTTTTTTGAAACGGGTAAGCTCTTCGGGTCCATTCTGACTTGACTTTGAGCCTCAGGTAGTTTAGCGTTTATGAAAATTAGGCCTTAAATCTTTTCAGTATTTCACAAAATGTGAATGCATTTCTTAAGTCAGGCCTGCAGGGAAAGAAAATGTTAATGTTGGTAGTACTTAGCAAAGTAAAAGCTGTGCTCCAAGGTCAGTGTGTGCATGGAATGCAAATCATTCTAAATAGACCTGAGCGCTGATCCCCTTTATACTTCTGCTCGACATTTAGCTCATGCACGAGGGTTTGCAGAATTAGAGCCTTCGTGATCATTTGTGCTCGGTGAGTGTTGTCTTGGGAGTCGTGCTTACTCCCCGAAGAGGTGGTGGGCTCTGATGTTTCCCAGTAAAAGTGAAAATGTGTCGTTCATTACGGCCCATTAATGTTATATTCTGTGTGAAAGGGTAGAGGAGCAGTTTTGCATAGGCTCTAATAGCTCTGAATTCACATTGCCCTGCCCTTGTGTTCTGTATGCACAAAGATGCTGAGCAGCGAAGGAGTTACAGGAGCGCATTGCTCTTATCATTGGGCCCATAGGCTGCTGTCAGGGGGACAGCAACCCCTGCTCAGCTTTCTCTCTGCTGCTGGTGCTGTGCTCTGCAGGCAGAATTCCTCCCTCTGACCAGGTCAGGAGAGCAAGATGGGGAGGGCGATTTGTGCCGTCTTTCCTTGATGAACAATATTTTTATCAGTTGCAATGAAGCCAGTGTCTTCAAAAATAATAAGTGTAAAGTTTTGGGGTTGTTCTGAAGTTAATTTCATTGTCCTCTAACAGAGAGATTATTTTGATAAAGATTGTCAGTTTCTGCATCACCTTGTTAGAAAATTTAGCAATAGAAATTAGAGTTATAATTGCGTAAGTAGAAAACTATTCCTTAGTGAAAATGAGCTGTGCTTTTTTTCATACATAGGGAAGAAACCTATGTTTTTACTTTCAAGTTTATATCTTAGTTTCCTAATCAGGGTTACTTGACAGCTAGTGAGTCAGAGGAAAACTCATCCACTCTGAATGCTCGAGAGAGCAGGTACTGTCACTTCTAATCCACTGATTAAACTTCCATGAGGAGTGCAGAAGGAATTTCAAGGCGAGAAATTGTTCTTTAGTATGTTTCAGACTGTCCTCTGTGAGCTGTTCCTAGGGAGATTCACAACTCCATCTCTTGCCTGGAATTTATTTATGTGGAAGACTGGATTCTCACCTACTTTCTCTGCTTCATAGCTGCTTTGGCAAGGGAGAAGTAAATGGACCATAAAATGGGAACCAAGATCTCGATGGAGGAGGACACTGAAATTTTTTTTTGTGGGTCTTGCAGATCTGAAGAAAAAAAAAAATTGCAAGATGTTTATACTGTTAAAAAGCATGCCTGGTGGAGAGAGTGTGCTGTATACAGCATATTAAGATGACTGTCCATTTTCAGTTAAACTAAAAGAAGCGTAACTCCCTGTCCTAACCCAAGCCATCGATTAAAGAGGCTGGGTCTCAGAGGATGGTTTGGGTAGTGGTCATAACAGTGCATGTTAGGACTCACTAACACCTAGTTGATTTATCTTTCAGCCTTTAAAGGGTGCCTGTGCTTTTAAACTGGGGTTTGTCAGCTGTGACGCATTTACAATTTTACCTTCCTGGCACAAAAGGAGTATCTGCTAAAGCCTTTCAGAACTGATAGATGTCTGTGTTAAATTCTTAAGAGTATAATAGATAGTGTTGAAAACTGCATGCAAAACGCAGAGCTATTTGAAAATGGTGTTGTCCTGAGGTTTACCAGTAGAATCAGTTTCTAGGTGAGATGGACAGTCTTGTGATGGCAGAGGGTGGACTTCTCCATCAACTGCATGCTTTCTTGCTACTCTGCTGTCCGTCTCTGAATGACGCATGCATCTTCCAGTCTAGTCACGCTTGTCCGAATCACTGCAATAACAACTGTCAGAATTCCTGTGAATAACGAGAATTTTGAGTAATTTGCTCTGGTGGTGAGGGAGAGGAGTTGCAGTCGATAAAGGTGCTGTCGGAGAGCCCAGGGCTGTGTGAGCAGTGCCTGCGTTGCTCTGGCTCTTCCAGGTTTGGGGTGCCCGGGTTTGGGGTGCCCGTCTGGCGGGACCGCTAGATGTCATCACACAGCCAATGAAGATGCTCAGTGGGCCCAAAATATGACGTTCTGGGAAAAGCCAGGCTGGGACTTTTCTCTCTTTTGAGTTTAGTACTAGCATTTTTTGTGTTTTTCCCACTAAAAAAAAAAAAGGCATACAGAGATTTCGTGTGTGTTCTGGCAAGCAAGTTTTCATATTCTCATCCTGGTGTTCGTTCCATTGATTCTTTGCCAAGATAAGATCCCTTTGGAAAGTCTATTCATAAGTCTTTATTCTTCAATATGAGGAAAAACTCCGTGTGATTATTTGTAGACCAATGGTATAATTAAAGCAACCTTTATTATCAAATTATTACTAGGATGGGTTTTGGGTTTTGCATTGTTTTTCCAGTTTCTCTCTCTCTCTTTGTTTTATACCAGGTCATACTTTATTGAGACAACTGTTATTACAGAATCTGCAATTTGTGTTCAGAAGATTTCTCTGTTCTTGCTGCCTTTGTCAAATATTAACAATTTGCATGCGAAGTGAGATGGCCATCTATTTGGGTAGTCCGTCCTGTCAGCTCCGGAGCAACTCTCCCAAGTTGAGAAGTCTACCCTTTTGTACAGGACACATTGAAAAAATGCCGAGCTTTGCACTCTGAGCCTTTTGCTGTGTGTCTACCGCCTGCTTCTGCTGGCCACGGAGCTGCCTTCCTCCCTCCAGCCTTCATCGGAATCGCTCAGCTGCCCCTTGCTTGGGTTTGCTCGGGTCCAGGCCCACCTCCAAACATGCGTTTTGGCCTGGTAGCCTTCCTGAGGGACAGATCGGACTACTAAAGTCTCTGCCTCGGAGAACTCGAGGTACTATAAGCTGTACTGTTGTGATACTTCCTGAGAAAGAAATGTTGAGAAAAAGATACATGAATCAGTCTTAAGTCTGGCAAAGAGATAAACTGATGTGAAGTTTGAATTTTAGGAGTGTTGTCAGTTAGTGTGAGCACAGTGGGAAATACGTTTTAGCTAGTGAATGCATGTTATGGAAAAATAAACAGACATAATAGGTAGTTACAAGTAGTAGAATGTGTTACTTTGACAAGAAGAGGAGCTCTCAAAAGCAATAGGAAGTACACTGAAAAGATGAGAGAGATCAGTTGTATTCTCTAGATGAAGACAATGAATATAGGCAACTGGCTAATCGTTCAGGTATTTTTGCTTTTTGGGGCTGTATTATTCTCTGTTTTATGGGAAAACTAAACTGATATGATGCCAAATGATTGCATTTATGGATCTGGTTTATGTTATCTGAACCATGCAGAACTTAGCCTGCTGTAGCATAGGATGCTGGGCTTTTGTGTAAAAATGGTTGCTTAACAGCCAGAAGAATAATATGGTAAGACTATGTGTTGAGTTTGATTAGCTACTTTAATGGTAGGCTACCTGTATGAAAACCGGGGGGAGTCTGAAGAAATAGATGTTTTTTACAAAATCAAAAGATAAATTCCTTGTTCAAAAAGGGGAAAAAAATGTAAAAAAGTACATCTTCGGTAGAAGACCCAGCTGCATCCTTTTGAGGATTAAACTTTGCTGAAGTGTATTAGGAATAAAAGGCAGCTAATTTGTTTGCTTTTGAACCTGATTGTACAATATAACCGTCTGTGATGTGGCAAGTCTTCTGAGGCTATAGTTTGTTACCTTTAAGTTGAAGAATACTGTGCGTTTATCTGCAGTAAAATGAGGTAATTGGTCTGCTGCTGCTGCTGACCGGGTTGAGCAGTGATATGGTGTCAGACCTTTCTGATGCTTCTAGATGAAATACGCCCCTTGTAAAGAGCAAATGGGAAGCAGGAGGGGGACAGGGCTGTGTGAAGGCACCCTGTTTATGTTCCCATTAACTAGCTCCTGAGTTCCCCGTGGAGCTGATCCTATGCCAGCAGTAGCCAGAGCACTCTGCGTCTGTGTCAGCTGGGGGATTAACCTCCTTAAAAACTTCCAGTCCATATCTAGGCATGAGCAGGCAGAAAAACGTAGCTTCGCTGCCACACTTAATCGCACTTGTTTGCACTGCAGAAAGTCAGAGAGTCTTGGGACAGATGTGAATTGCCACTGACAGATGTGGTCATTACATCCAGTAATCCAGGAAACTTAAAACTCCAAACCAGGCTTCTGAATCTGGCTTGAATACAACCACTGCAGAGCGTCCATGGTTGTGGTGGTTCACCAGGAACTTATCTTAAACTAGTGTAATTGAGGGGTTACCTAGTGACTTACATGAACTTGTTTTTAAAAGATATATGTACAGACAGTTCTTACTTAGTTGTTCTTCTTAGACATGAAGAATATTTACCTGAAAAGTTTTCTAAGTAGCTACTCAATACTGAAATGTCTTCAACTGTAAAATATGAGTTTATAGCTGCATTTCAGACTTCTTATGGGCCTTGTGTCTTCATGAAAGTGCTGTAAGAAATAGTTTTATGGCAGTGCACATTCTGTAGGTGCATTGCTGACAGTCCCCTCTTTTCCTTTTCTGGGGGAAAAAAAAAAGTAATCCAAATTATTTCAACTGTTATTTAGTCTTCCTGAGTTAAAACCTTTGGAAGTTGAGGACTCACAGCTGTTCTGCTTTCACAGGCTTTGTCACCTCAGGTGCAGTGTGTCACAATCAAAGCTGTAAAGCCCTGGCGTTTAAATAAAGGGCATGCACTTGCTGAGCGATGGCAGTAGTAAAAATCCTAGTGCTTGACAAAGTTAATGTGTTACAGATGGGAAGGAGGAGGACTTTGTGATGTTACAGACTTGCGTGGCCCCAAAAGACCACAAACATTCGTGTCTGAGGGATACCAAGCATCTTGTGCCGTTGTAATTAGTAGTGCAGGGGGTTTGTCCCTTGGAAGGAGTTAACATCATCCTCATTGCCCTGAGTGCGGAGCTCTGGCTGCTGCCGCAGCCACAGGGAGTAGTGCAGTGCGGATCGGAGAGGTGGGGGCACAGGGGCAAGTGAGGGACAGCGTGCCTTTGTCGGTAAAGGCTCTCAGCATCCTCAAAAGCTATTCCTGTTCCCATCCCTCCCTCTTGTGTTACCCTGCTATAAAGAGGAGTGAAGGGAAGGTCTTCCCTACCCCACTTAGCAAGTGGGGACATAGTATCTCTTAGAGGTGAACCAGTCTCGTCCATTTATTGTTAGAGGCATCCTGGCTTTCCTTTAAGATTTTCCATTTTTTTGTAAGCTGTCTCAGTTTGTGAGAGCTCCTAGATGGTAACTTTTTTTTTTTTTTTGCAATTGCCTTATTTTGCAGGTAGGACTTCTGATGATGCAGCAGGTTGGGGCTTTGCAGTTGAGAGTGGCAGCAAGACAGGGAGAAAGCTACCGAGCACCTGGGCAGCTGTGCAGGCTTTGCATGCTTGGAGAGCTTGAGAAGTGAATGGTGTGCAGGTTGCCAAGGGATGACGGAGCTGTGAATTAAAGGCAAATAGGTTAATGACTGCCTCTCTACTTCTGGCTGTTTTTGGCTGGATGGCATGAACTTCATTGTGACCCTCGGGATGTGGAGGACTCTTGACAAAGTAGCAGTGGGTAAGAGTGGGACATGTGGTTTGTCCATCGTTGATGTTAGGTGGGAAAGCCTTCCCTCTACCTGTGGTGACACAGGAGTGAACGCGAACTGCAAGGTATGTGGGCAGGCTGGACAGCTGCACTGCTGTGTCGTCTCCCTGCCAAGGATGCAGTCTCTGGCTTAATTTGTCTTAGATTGAGCTGTATAAAATACATGGCAAAATAAACAGGCTTCTGCAAAAACCCCTGGGGCAGAGGTAGGACTAAAACAGGTCTTTAAGATCTTATGCAGTTGACTGAGTAGGACAACTGTGACGTTGTAGTTCTTCATATTACCTCAAAGCTGAAAGTACTAATGAGACAGATGGGAGAATAAGCCTTCTGCTGCTACCGTGTTTCTACTGCTAAAATACAAGTTTATTTCTTTGAAAAGAGACTTCAGTTTAACTTGCATCTTGGTATTTGCTAGCCCTGAGGAGGGCAGGGAGTACAAGTAGGGGGTAAAGCATGGGTAGATGGGTGGTAAGTGTTCTGGTGGAGACTGAAGTGGGCTGTTCTTGAGGGCAGTTATGCTTTCCCCTTATTTTATATGAGAAAAGAACGGAAGGTTTGCCCTCTTTGGCTGATCATTGATGAAACGTGACCGAAATAGCTCAGGTTAGCTGTCACTGAATCTCAAGCCCTGACAAGCATGCAGTTAGTTATCTCTTGGTGGGGTTCTGCTCAGCGGGGTGGGCAGTGAGCAGCTCTGCTACGGAGGACCAGATGGTATATGGCAACGCTTTCTGCTACGCGCTTTGGTTTCAGGAGCCTCTGTCACAGCTGTGTGACACAGTGCTTGAGGTACTCTGACTTGAAAATGGTCATCTACCATCTCCAAGTAAAGGGGAAAAGTTTTAGTTCTTTACTGTGTTCCATGTGATGTTTTGAGAGGTGTTTTATTACACTTGCAAAATGTAATTTATTTTGTTTGAAAATCAGGAAGATAATTCTTAGACTCTGTAGAGCGTGGTGAGGCTCAGCTGGCGTGCTCCTGCTCCTGGTTTGTGTGGGCTAGCTGATTCCCAAGGGCTGCGTGCGAGCGAGGGGGAGAGGGAGGAAGGAATGGAAGACAAGCCCCATCTAGTTTTGTTCTGTTTTCTTCTCAAAGAAAAAGCTAATACTGTCCAATGCAGCTAACTGCATGTTGTCTTCTGGATGCTTCTAGGCAACAGCTGTTCCAGCTGGCCTTGGATACTCCACTGATTTCTTCTCCTTTGGCCTGTAGCAGGCACTCAGCTGGCAACAGTCATGTTAGGAGTCCTGTTTCTCGGCCAGTAGTAAAAGAAGAGGTGCCAGTGATTGACAGTTTCTTGAGAAAGGAAAAAGTTTGCACCTTGACAAAGGCAGACAGCCTGGCAGGAACAGATCAGAAGATTTTCAAAACCGAGGAACGCGATAACCTTTATGGCGGTTCTGCAGATGTTGATGGTAAAGACAATGAAGTGGAATCACGAGAGAGTCCTGAGTGCACCAGAAGTCATGAAAAGCCTTCTACATCTGTGGTAAAAGTAGTCAAGAAAGGTGAGATGCTTAATTTTTGCTTTTGTCCTGTTCTCTTCCTCACGTCCGTGGTTGTGGCTGGCTGCATGCATTAGAGTACCTTTAGTACGTGGCATTCATCTCACTTCTCTGCATTGTTCTGATCTGCATTGGCATCTTCAGATGCTTCCCATTTAACTGGACTGTGCGTCATTCCGATTACTGCTTATGTGGGACAGCTCTGCTACAAGCATATTCTTGATGAGGAAGCTTGGGCTGATGCCAAGTAATTAAATGAAGTTCAACACTTACAGATTCCTTTGCTTTGAGTAACAACTCTAAAAAACAATAGTTGCACAACAGACTTACTGAGTGAAAAGTGAAGTCATTTTCTCTTCTCCTTCCCCTTAATGACTACTGGACAGACAACATCGACATTCATTCTGCTCTTGTACCCTGAAGTAACCAAAAGGAAGGTATTTTATAATGTGTTTGTTACTTGAGGGGTGCACCCAAAACCAAAACTGAAGCCATGATCATTTTGATAATATTCCTGTTCGTACACTCTCCAGAAGAAAATAATCTGCTTCATTCTTCTGTAATTCTACGGTGTTAAGATGAATTTATTTTGAAGCATAAAAATGCTCATTTATACTAATCAACTACAATAAAATGACAGAATCCTCTTAGTTTTGACATAATGGCAGCCATCCTATTAACCCAATTAAAAGCCTAATTAAAATAAAAGACCATATAGGAGTAGAACACTGATTCTTATTAATTCATATTTATCTGTTCTTCTGTTTAACAATTTATTCAGCTGGAACTCTGAAGTTCATATTCATCCATTAGCTGAGTAAATGGTGCTTAAAGACGTAATACAGCCAGAAAAGCAGCCATATGAAAATGGTATCAACTTAGCCAGAAGTTATGTTTCCTAGTTTTATGCATCAGACTTGCTTGCGTTAGTAATTTAAAACTCATATGAAATTTTACCACTCATTTATTCTTGAGCAATTGAAATTTTCACTTGCTTACCATTTTATGACCTTATTAAATCCTCAAGCATGCATTACATTGAAATTATTTCCACAAATGCAAAGTAGTTGGTCAAACAATATAAATGGGAGACTTGAAATGAGGCAATGCTGAAGTGGTTTTAGTAAGTATTATTTGTTCCTGCGTTAAGAATTGAAAAATTAACTTCAAATACTATAATAGACTGCTCAGAACTATTGTGTTATGTTATTGTCCTAACTTTTTTTTTAACCTTTGACTAGAATATGATGTCATGGGAGTCAGGAATTGCAAAGCAGTGTTACCAGATAACACTCTCAATTCCCACAACATTTCACAGCGTTTTTTGTAGGTGGTTTTTTGTTTTGTCTTTTAAATTAAAACTGACTTCCTTCATACTAATACAGAGGTTGTCAGTTAAAGAATCTTTTTCTCATACTGTTCATTTAAAGTTTAGCTTTTTGATTTTGATGTAATGTAATTGCTGAAGATGAAGATTTTGAGTCTGTGTTTTTTGGACTGTCTTTACAGGTAATGTTTATAGGTGCTTCTTGAAAACACCTTGCAAGAAGAATTCTGAGTTGGGTGGGCCCATGCTATAGGGCATTTGTGAGCCTCTGAGCCCAAGTCACAGAATCTAGTTATGTGTACTAAGAAAGGAGCACGAGGCATGGCTGGATCATAGGATTCCTGTGAGGCTAACTCGTGCATTGACAGTCCTGTTGAGAGCCATACACTGGGAATATTATGTTAATGTGAATGAAGTTTGTGCTATGCTGTTTTATCAAAATGAAGCAGCTTCCTTTGTTTAAGAGTGAAGTACTGCAAAAGTGAAAAACACTAGCACAGAAATAAGTGTGTTTATATTAACTTCTGGGTTTCTGAGTAGTATGTATGTTGTTCTAGATTTTCATGAGAGACTTCACTCCATCTGACTGCAGGGAAGGTGAGAACCATTCTGATACTACATGGAGAGGGAAATGAGTGTTCTGGAGTGAAAGTGAGAGCTAAAAATGAAGATTCTGGATAGACATGCCAGATCTCTTTAAAAAAGAAACCTGTAATTCTGGATTTTCATTTTCTTCAGTAAACAACTAGTTTTTCAGATGGAAACATTTGCACTTTGCTGTAATGTACATGCTAGTAAATTCCGGCTCCCTTGCTTTCAGTGGAATGTCCTGTGTGTGAGGTTGCTATTCCAGAGCAATATATAAACAAACATCTGGATAGCTGCTTGATAAGAGAAGAGAAGAAGGACAGCCTAAGAAGGTAAGAAACAGCTTTAAGAATTTTTATATGCATGTAGCCTTTTTTCTCCACAGCTCAAAGAGGAAATATTAGTTGATGGGTTATAATACAGTGGATCGTGTTTTTTTTTTCTTGGTTACCTGCTGTATAGATAACTCTAAAATCCCTGTATAAATACAATAGTGGTGATTTTCCCCTCTCAAGAAAGTATGGGGATCACCAGCAGAATTACTGTTTGGCTTTTAGTGGCAAGAAAACACTGGACAATGTTTTAAAGAATCCAACACAGGGAGTAAAACTTAGTCTGTACATTATTATTGTCACGTTTCTGCTCACTAGCATTAAAATTCTATTCAGATAACACTTATTCCCATTTTTCACTTGGTGAATGAATTGCTTCCCTCAGTTCAGATGGGCCAAAAGACAATCGCTTCAGTAGCTGTCAAGTTAAAAAATAAAAGTTGCACTTTGCTTTGCTCACTGTGGTTCTTTTCAAGTTGCCCCTGTCAAGGTTGTTTCTTTAAGATCTCAATTTCCATAAGATTAATGCATGCCTTTGACTTTATGCCTCCGCCCTAGAATTTGTCATGGTCACCACATTCACATCAGAAGTGTAGATTTCAGTTTATTTTACTTACTAGCATAAATTTAGGCCATTATTATTTCTAACTGATCAGACTTAAGAGCTGTGAGGGACTTTTGCTGCATGCAGTTTTACTGCATGCTTGTATTTCCAATTCCTCCAAACCTTGATCAGAAAGTAATTTTATGTTAAATCTCTTATTTTGCCTAGTCATACTTAGAATGCAGTCTATAAGCTAAAGGACTCTGAAGATGAATAAATGGTAAATTAATATTGAAATCTGATGTTACATTTTAATTTTCATTTGGGATGTTTTTAGTGTTTTCTCTGTTCTTAATGAATGGAAATAAAAGCCAGATCTTTCTTTGGTGTCAAGCCCGTGTCCCTAATGGAATTTTAAATTTTGCTTATTTTATTTTTATGCTTGGATCTTAAGGAAGTATAATACAAGATACTTCTCCTTAGAGACTGGCTATTGTGTGTTAAATGCTGGCTTTTTGGCAGTGTGTTTGTTTTATGGCAGTGTTGTTCGGGTTTCAGTAACAGCACTTCTGTAGTTCTTCTCTGAGGCATTTTAGCTCTGTTTATTCTCAAATTGGGAGCACATGGCATGCTATGTTAACAGTTGAGCAGTATTTCATCGGGACTGATAATTTAGTCCCCAAAAGCTGCACAGGAGTAATTACAAGAGGTAAGTGTATGTTCACAAACAACACCGTGTTTCTCAAGGATGGGAAAAAACCCTGCCAACATTAGGTTTCAAAACTGTTGTGAACTGTTTTCATGTAGCTGTCTGCTCGCAAAACTGTCATCACTCTTCTAGGTCATGCTGCTGGTGAATTATAATACATACAAAAGTCTTTCAGGACTTTAAAAAGTTGTAATTATTCAATGAAATTTTTTTATATTTCCCAAAAGAATCTGAAAAAAGACTTTTCTGAAAGAGCGTATTGTGGTAATGCATCTTTTTTTTTTTTTGCCAGCTATGCTACAGGGGCTATATGAGAGTAAATGAATTAATGACAATCTTTCCATAAGCTTTTTTTTTAACTTTGAAATTTATTTTCACTGTGGTAAGTTGCAAGTGCTGAATACAGTTTTCAAATAAGTCTCTTGCTTTCACAATGGAGAGCTGTTCACTTCTCTGTAATTCAGAGCAGTGCAGATGAACTTTATTTTGCTGCAGGAAGAAAAGTGTCTAACTAAATGCTGTACTTCTGTAACTAATAAATAATTTAAGTTGAAGATGATGAGTGAGGCAGCAGATGGATTTCGGTACCTTCGTTGGCTAGTTTGAGTGTATTTCACCAGGAGGCATAGGGAAGGGTGAGCTAAGGAAGGAAACTGTTCTGCTGATTTTAGATGACAGAAATTGCAGTAGGACTTGAATTTTCTATGGCAGTTTCTTGTAATTAAGATGTTTTCCCTAGCTATGCCAGGAATGTTGAGCTCTTCTGACATGAGGCAGTGTGAAGGAGTAAATTTTGGTTTTTGATGTTTTCCATCTGAGAGCACTATTAACTCTCCTTAATGTCACTTTCTGTATTACCAAACTAGCCTTCTGTTAGGTGGGAACTGCAGATTTCCTTTCAGGTACACGACTCTCTCTCTCGAAGTCATTTTCTCAGAAAGCTGAAAAATCTAATTCAAGTTTTGCCTTGCAGTTTTAATGCTTTTAAAACTTCACCAACTGATTCAGGTAAGACATGGCCAGTACTTGGGGGGAAAACCCATGTTTCAGCAATCTGAATTCAGTACACTTCCTTTTCAGTTGAGAGCGAATGTAAGGCTTGATCCTAATGAAGATGAACAATACTGTGTTTGCTGGTGTGATCCTGAAACTTTGCTGTAGATGTTAAAAACTGAGCCGTGGTACTTGTTGTATGAGTACTGTTTGCATCGTTTCCTAAAGAAAATCAGACTAGATCCATTGCTTTCTGCACATTCGAAATTTTCATTGTGGTAGATGGAAAAAGTGTTCTGGCTTCCTAGAACTGTTGCTGTTGCATCTGTGATATGCTGTCTAATTCGTTGTGCGTCTGTTGTGGCTGAAATGATTCTTTCAGGTGTTTCTTACCCGGGGTGGGAGAAATACTGTGTAAAAATGTAAGTCAGTATTTTGATTTTCATAGGAGTATTAAGTAAAAAAAGTTTTTCCTTTTCCTTTTGCAGTTCTGCTCATAAAAGGAAGCCTATGTCTAAAGTTGTTTACAACTTGCTCTCTGATCGTGATTTGAAGAAGAAACTAAAGGAACATGGTCTTTCTACCCATGGGACCCGACAACAGCTCATTAAAAGACACCAAGAATTTGTGCACATGTATAATGCTCAGTGTGATTCTCTAAATCCCAGATCAGGTAAGTTAGAAATTCTGGGAAAGTTGTTACAATCACAAACTATTTGTACGCATTTCTTCTTCTCTTAGTTCTCAGGGTAGGAATAAGGCTGGTTTGAATATTTGGGAAAACTGGAGCTGAAAGAATTTATCTTGCGTGAATCAAGATTAATGCAAAAAAAGGAAATGTAACAAAAACCAGAAATGTGTTGCTATACATCCAGCAAGGGTGTAAATTTGTGTTGAAATTCTTTGATATTTCCTGATTTACTAACCCTGTTCGGAAAAATGTTCTGTGGTTTTTATTGACTCTGTATTTTAATGAGTGCCTCCAAATTAGACTCCGAGGCTTTTAGTCAAAAATTGAAAGTACCTGATGTTCTTAGTAAGTGAATGGATTATTAATTTATCTTCTGTTCTGAATTTGGTCTCTTCCTCCCAGAGACTTTTATATTTTTATTAAATTTAGTTTCAAAATTAGATTTCTCTTTGGAGATGATAGGTAAGGATAGAATCACTTAATAGGAAAGTGTTATTGTTTTGTGGAGTTTATATCAATTTAGGTGTTTGGCAGCAGTTTTGTACAATTAAACTGAAACTGTATATAGCATTCAACAGCTGTATGGGATAAGGAGAATGTGTTTTAGTCTCTAATGTGAGTGCGATATAAACTTCCTTTAAACAGCAGTCTTCTACTTGCATGTGCTCAGGCTTAAGGCTTGGAAAATGCCAGGGCTGGAACAAAGCCGATGAGGTTTGAGTAGGGTATTTGTGCTGCCTGGTTTTGTAGGCAGTGTGGCCATTTTTAAAATTTTGAATAGCTGTATGAGCTAGAGGGAGAATTGTCCCAGCTCAACTTGTTTTATATATATAAAAGACGAAAACATGCATCACTTGTCATCTGTCAACTCAGTTCTGCAAGTGATACAAGTAACGGCACAAGCACACTGGTGTGTGTGGGTGAGAGAGGCATCAGATTTATAGTTATTTTTTATTTGATTAGGAGCTTATGCCAAACAGTCCTTTTAAAGGAATTTCTAAGAGGATCATGTTCTGATATTACTCTCCTGGGAGCTGCACAGCCGTTAGTGTCCTGGAAATTCTCATCTAGCCAGTATTGCGTGTTCTGCACTGGTTTCAGGATGTAGCTTGCTGTCTCCTAGGTCTGTAGCATAGGTCAGTCCTGCTGCTGGCAAGAGCTGGGTCTCGGTTACCTCAAAGGTAGAGAGATGAGAAATATTGTTCCTCACCCCCGGTTTGATCTCTTTAATTTTCATATTTACAGAGAGACTTAAGTCCTGAAGCACAAGTTCACCATTTCTTCCACAAGTTGTAAACAAGTCTGAATGTTGAAGGGCTCAAACTATTTGGACCAGATAAATTTTTGGTCTTGCTGGCAGTGGGACTGCTGGGAACTGAATGAGCGAGCAGGGCAGGGCAGCGAGCCGAGGAGCTGCTCGTGCACAGCTGGGTTCAGCATCTCCGTGGATCAGATGGCATACCACTGCAGGTGCACAGCCACACTTCACATTTGCTATTTGTTATTTATCTATAACAGGAACAATTGGAGGCCAGGGGTGAGAAGTATACTTAGAGAAGGCTGCCGAATTTAAACACAGTAAAAACCACTTAATTTGTCAGTTATCATTTAACAAATTTGACAGTCAAAGGGAGTATTTATTGTGAAAAAGCTCATATATTAACTCCATGCACATATGGTTTTGTATTTGATCAAACGGAAATGCTGAATATCCACAACTTCTACTGTGGCATTTCAAAAATAAAAGTATGGTTTTGGTGTTCAGCTCCTTTATTAAACAGGCAGAGCCACCAGATGTGGTGCTTTTTGAAAAATAAAGTCAATCACTGAGAACTATAAATATGAATTTAGCAGCCAAACTTTAGGCCTCCTGCTTTTTGAAATCTTGATTTCACTAGCTAGCTCTGAACTTGGATTGTGGGAGCGAGTGTGTAAGAAAAGGGAGTTTGCAACCAACGCTATTTGCTTTTTCATTTTGCATCTTTAGCCATTTTAAGACCTTGACTAAGAAGGTTAAGTGCCTAAGTGATTTAGGTGCCAAATTTCACTGCTTAGTTTGTGCCTAAGCACTTCTGAAAATAAACATAAATGCTTTCAAAAATTGTTTTCTAGGACTTCAGAAAGCCTCTGGGATGAGAACCAGCACACAGAGTTAAGACTGTGTTTGACTTCAGCAATGATGGAAGTTTAGGAAGTTTGTTGTTTAAGTCTGCGAGAACAGCACTTGTATCAGAATTTCAGTCATGCTATGATTTATGTTAATCTTGGAAATTTAATTAAACAATCTCAAAGCCTCTCTCCGAGTTCCCCAGCAGCAGAGGTAGATGTAAAGCTCCTGTAGGTCGTGGAGGTACGCTGTTGTCTGATGGGTAAGCAGGAGCAGAGCAGTTTTGAAGTAAAGTGATGAGCGAGGTGGTTGGGAGCTGCGGCAGCTCTGGGTGTGGGGAAAGGACAGGCCGTGGGGTTGGGGCGGCGCTGCTGCCGTTACGCTGCAGCAAGGTTGGCGTGAGAAGTGGGTGCTGGTTTGACTGGAGTCTCACGTCTGCTCAAGGCGTGCTAGAATTGATGCTGTGCAGAGCAGGCATTTCTCTGTTAGTCCTTTAACGTGCTGGGAGGTACTTGATTCTCGGGGCGATTCTTCGCTTCATGCTGGTGATGAAGTAGCACCAAGTCTCCGTCTGCGTCGTTCATCCAAGCTAGCTAAATGAAGAGTTTCACAGTGTGTTACAATGTACTTTAGCTAGTCTGCCCTAAATAATGCAAAACTTATTACTGAGTTCTGGCTCAATGCCTATTTATAAAGGGTGAACTATTAAACTTGCGCTTAAGATGCAGACGTGCATTTTCATTGGTAGCAGTGAACCTAAGGTCACTATATAATACAAATAGCTGAGCTGAAGAAGCATAGGTGCCAAATTCCTGGATTTTGCTTAAACCAGTTTTGAACAGGTTTTATTCCTTCACAGCTTAATAAGCTTTAGTTCTCTGGCTGCTTTACCGTCTGGTGAAAGTGTTTGTTTTAGTAAATACCTATAGCTACCTAGTAGTTCTGTGAAATGATTAAGTGTAGAAACAGATTTGTAAAAGTAAATGTGAAAATACATCCTGCAGGGTCCTGCATAGCTGTAACTCTAGTTAAAAAGTTAACAAACACAGTTATGTCTGTTTAAATGCTTTTGAGGTGTCCAACTTAATCATTAGTCGGTTGTAATTCGTCTTGGACTGTGGGTTTTGGACATAAGCCTGCAGAGAGTTTTGTGTTGCCTTGGAAGGTAGTCCTTGGAGGTACAAGTAAGGTAAACAGTAGGTGTCATTATTTTATCTTCCATTGAAAGATACGTTCTAAAATGGAAACTTTTTATAAAAAGACGTGCGTATGCAGCACAGAAACACTGTAATATGCTGGAGTAAGATTCAAATACAATTTTTTTTCTACGTTTTCCCATGAATTTAATACAAAAGAAATGAGCGGATCAGCCCAGGAGGTGGCTGAGAGCCAGCTGCTGGCAAGCACCGCGGGGCCAAGGCCCACGGCTCCTGACCTTGCCTTCTGGTCCCGAGTTGTGGGCACTGCCTCTGCTCAGCCGCCGCGGATGGGAGCGGTTCCTCTGCATGAACAGGCGCCTGCTGAGCACTGGGGTAAAACCGCGCCGTTTGGATTTACCTGTGTTGGGAGTCTGAGCTCTCGCTGTTGGAGAGCTAATGCCGGTTTGTCTCTTTGTGATTTAAATTCATGGTAGTTTCATTCAGTGCTGTTACATCTTTCTATTTTACAACTTCTGTTTTAGTGATTCCTTTCTTGTATTTTCAAACAGTTCCAGAGATTGTTAAAGAGCTGGAAAAGAATGAGAGGATTCGGGTTCAGCTTGAATTTAATAAAACCGGTGAAAATGTAAGCTAATTATCTTTGCTCTCAAAGAAGGGGCTGGCTAGGAGAAATTGCAGAGTGGGCACTGAACATGTTTGCCTATTGCTTTATTATGGGAATTCCCAGATTCCCAGGTTGCATATTGGAATTCGCATATAACGTCCTATAATCAACATGATTTTTCTCATACCGTTTGTTTGCCATGGGCAGTTCTTCACGTACTGCTGATGTTTCTATGCCCAAACCATTTAAGTAGGAGCATTTTTTTTGATTGCAATAAAAATTCTTGAGAAATGTTCCCCTTGGTCATAGTGGAGGATTTTGACCCTCCATGGCAGTGTGGGGAATATTTTGCTTCCTAGAATTCTCTAGGATTTAGCTAGCAAATTCTTTGCTTCCGTACCAGCAAGAGCGCCTGTTCTTTTCCCATGACATATGATACTTCTGTGCCTTTTTGGAGCATGCTTATTGCACAGTATTAGGAAATATTTTATGGTCCACACATGCTGGGTGTTATATGGGGTGGCTTGGCTTAGTCCTCTTGGCATTGTGAAAGCAAAGTAAGACAGCATGTATATGCACTTTAAATATATATTACTGTCTGCAGATGAGGTGGTAAGAGCTGATGGTAGAAAAACAGAGCTGATCCTTCTTCCAGTTTTAAGTCTCTAGTTTTAAAGTACATAGCTCTATAATCTTTCTGTTTCTGTAAATAAATATTTGTATGATTTCTGTAGAGCTTGACCTTTACAAAGGACCAGACAGAGGAAGAAATAGATGAGATCCACACTGATTATCGTAAGTAATACGCAAGTTTCGCTTCATTTTGCTTTTAAATTCACCTTCTCCTTTGTACTAAAGTATACACATAAAAGTGATGCTTTTCATGTGTGTGTGTGCTTCACCCGCCTCCCATTTAATAAATTGAAGCTGGAAGTTCTGTTTGGGCTGAAACTTTCTCTTTGAAACTCAGTCTCTGTTAAGTACTGACGTTTGACAAAACTCGCTGCTGGGGCTGGATAAGATTGAGATGGAAGCTGATTGCCTCCTTAGCACATTTCCGTTTATGCACTTTCTACTGACCTTCTTAATGGTCCTTCTATGTTTGTTGGATATAAAGAGCAGCAAAGTAGAGTTTTTCTGTCTCCCGCGCTGCATGTGCGGTGTGTAGTTGTATGCTTTCACTGGGAACCCTCAAGCAGAAATAAGGAGCAGAACTTCTCAGAAAGGACTCCCTGAGACCCCAGCAGTGCTGGGTGTGTGTGCCGGCTTTATCCCGTCGAGCTGCTGGGCTGCTGGCTGTCTCGTGGAGGGGGAACTCTGTCTCAGTGTCCCGCTCTGCGTGACACTGTGCAATTCTTATGGTGCTGGTTTTGAAAACAGAAGAGCAGTTGTGACTGCGGTGAAGGCTGATCATGCCTTGCTTGTGAGATTTCATCCTTCCTTGCCCTGGATTTTTTTGGCACCTTCTCTGAGAATAATCTGAATTACTTGGAGATTCATGTAAATTCGTTAATTAGTTTGCCAGTTCTATACTTTGATAAAACTTGGACTTGCAGCATATGAATCTCTGTGTAGTAAGTCACTGATTGTAGCAAAAAGCAGCTTATTACCTACTATTGTGTCCCTATGAACAGCGGCATGCACTCCTGAGTGTTTTTATATGTACGCAATTTTCTCAGCTTCAGGTTTGATATTGGTTTCTCCCGTTTTTGCGGTTCTGGGCACTGTATGACTTTGGCTCCGCAGGCAGTTCTGTGGGCGTGAGCCCTCCAGGAGCACCAGCCTGGCTCGGGCATAGCTGGGCCACTGCAGAGGGAGGCATCTCTGGCGACGAGGAGTGTGCTGAGCTGGCGAGATGGGGTGAATGCTGGCTGTCTGGGCCCTGCACTCACCAGTATACCCAGTAATGCAGATACTGAGTTTTTCCATTACTTGAGATATTCCCTTCTCCCCTAGACTCTTAAATAAAGCCAATGCTCGATTATTAAAATGTACCTGTATTCTGAGTGGTGGTTGGTCGTCTTGAGTTCTCCAACTCATCCTGTAGCAGTTAAATTTGTATAAATTTACTTTTTCTATGCCTTACTTTTCTAGGTTTGCTGTCCAGTGCAGAGTGACATTAACTGACAAGCAACGCAGCCACAGTAGTTTATATTTAATAAGGCATTTCTAAAACACTTTATGGCTGCGTGTTTCCTCAGCTGTGTGTTTTTTACGCTTCTACAGTTGTTGAGGTGGCCCTTACTGCTAAAAAGTGTGTTTTAACTGAGCCAAAAATGCTTTTTACATATTTTACTTGTATCCTGTGATTCTCAAATCATCCCGGGTATCACAGTGCTCCTCACATTCACTCCCTTCCTCCATACCCCTCTCCACAGGTACTTACATATTCTTGTCTCCTTCCTGCATCCTACTTTACTTTCCCGTCTGGTCCAGCCCTGTGATTTTGAAGCAATCTCTTAAAAAGAATACTCTGCTCATTTGGTTGACCTCTTCCCCTCCACCCAGCAACTGGGATTCAGTGCAAACTGGGTGATTTTTTTTTTTTCTAGTTTGTTGTTGCTGTTTGTTTCACTTTTTACACTGAGTCCCCTCTGTTTTTGCAAGAGACCAGTGCCTGCGTCAGAATAACAGCATTTGTTTTGGGAAGTGTTAACTGGAATAAACGTTTAAGGGAAAGAAGAGAAGAGACAAAAAATAAGAAAAATACCATAGGGAGAACTATAGTTCAATGATACAATTTTGTTTGGTTTTTTTTTGTTTGGTTGTGGGAGGTTTTTTTTTGTTGTGGGTTTGGATTTTTGTGTGTTGTGGGGTTTTTTTGGTGTGTGTTTTTTTTGTTTGAGTTTTTTTGTGGGTTTGTTTTTGTTTTGTTTTTTTTTTTTCCCCAACAAAGAACTGATTCCTGCTTAACTTGACCCTGGGAAAGCACAGTATTTTCAACTGTCTTTCTTCTTACTGTGTGCTTAAACTTCAGAATAGTGTTTTCTCTCTCCATGGAACCGTCTAACCATCTTTATGGTTAGTTTAGAAGCAAATGTTCTTGTGAGAGTTAAAGGTTGCAGGACTTGCATCCTGTTGCAGTAATTTAGTACAGAAATGGCTAATGTAAACTGATTTTTACAGATGATTTCCAGACCCTTCTTTGTGTGTTTGTACATCAGGTTTTAAATAGCATTACTTTGCACTTAGCTCCCTAGCGGTGTTTTATTTTTCACAATTTCTTTCCTGTTGTTTCCCACTCATTTTGCTTCACCTGCGCTCTGCTTGCACCCTCAAACATGGTAGTTAGCCATGTAATATTAAAACAATATTCAATGAACGTTAAACTGCTCTGCTTTCAGCCACAGAGGAGCAAAGCAATGAAGGGACAACTAGCTCTGATTATACTTAAGGGTGTATTTAAATCTGCAATATGGTCATATTTCCTGTGTTTCCTTGCGTTGCTTCAGACATATAAATTATTCCATAAAGCAGCTCGATTTAGCCTTGTTGATTTTAGTTGAGTTTCTGTGAAGGCTAAATAAGGGCCTAAACCTTTAGACAATTTTTCCCTTGCTTTTTGTTGCTGTTTGTGAGAATGTTTGTGTTTTTTTTTTTTTTAAGCGTACATGCACTGTTTGTGGTTTTTAATCTTAAAACATCTTCCTCTAATTCTGAGTAACTGGTTAATGATTATTCTCTTGCCATGCAGAAATCTCTAGCAATAAAATAAAAAAACCCAAACCAAACAACAAACCCAAACAAAAAGTAAAAGAATTTAAAAAGTATTTATTTGAAATTGGGTATTTTTCCCCTCAAGGCTTTAATAGCTCTGTAAAGAACAAACCCGAAGTTCGGTGGCTGCCGGAGGCCCCCAGAGCAGGGCAGGGCAGTGCCCCGGCCTCGTCTCTGGCGTTACTGCTGCCCTCCTTAGCGGGTTGCTGGCCGCGGAAGGTGAGTCTGAACTAAAGCTGTCTGAGGGGGAACGTTTGGGGTGGAAGGGCCGGCGTGGCGTGACCCAGGAGCGAGGGAGCTGCCGAGGGGACGTGCCACTCTGCGGCAGTGCCCGCACGGCTCGTCGGAAGGCAATGCTGTCACCAGAGAACTGGTCCTATACAAGAAACCCACTTAACTCGCCTGTTTAAAATTGTGGATGTGCACAAGTTCCTTGTAAAGATGGATCCCTGGTCGCATTCACGTCGCAACTTGCAAACAGTTGCATTGCGTGACTGGGGTGGGGTGTGGAAACAGGAGCCCGTCGGCCAGTTCTGCGCCAGGCTGCTGTGCCCTGCCGGCCGTGGCCCCGGGGGACTGGCATTGCCCGTCCTTCCTTTTGTTTTCCTGATCTCTTGTACACGTTTTAGAACCAGAAGATATTAAGTGCCGTCATAATTATCTGAAAACAGGTATTTTATTGAGTTTATATTGTTAAAAGGGTATGGCTTAAAAATTATCAAGATCTCCAAGTGAATAAATTAGCCTCAGGCAGCTTAATTGAACATTTAAGTCTCAAAAAAAAAAAGGAAAAAAAGAAGATAGAAAAATATTTTAATGGGAATATACGATTTTAAAATTAATAACAAGTGATGACCAAAGAGGTAAATGTTAACTAGTGTCGGCATATTATTTCTTACTAAAGCAATAGGGAAGAAATCATAAGCATAAAAAAAGAACTGTATGTTAAAATTAGAGGACAGTTAGAGATTAAAAGAACTTTTATCAAACGCCATTTTTTCACTGTAGCACAGATGGACTTTAGAAAGCTTTATTATACAGTGAAGGGGTTTTTTTTCCTTTTAATTTACAACATTTTCAGCCTAGGTCCCTAATTCACAACTGAATTAATGAATTCATTACCTCTGGCATAAGTTCTGAATAAAAAACCCCAACCATATACTTTTTTTTTCTGTATTTCTGAATGAAACACACAACATATTGGAGCTGTGTAATAGCCTTGTTGAAAAGCAAGATGAACCAGCTGTGGTAAAACTTTTTTTTTTGACAATTTCCCAGGCTTTTGGCAAATTGCAGATTACACTGTTGGTATTTTTTTTTTGCTTTTTTTTTTTTTGTGTGTGAAGTGTTTTTTCAAATAGCAATTAATATTTTGGCTTGGTGAACTTGGGGATGGTTTATATGCTAGCTGGAATCTCTGCTTGAGCAGCTGCCAGAGTCTGTGCCTGGAAGGTACAGTGAAGTACGCTGTCCCCCGCAGTAGCTTCCCTCTGCTCCTCCGGAGCTCAGTGACACCTCAGCCCGCTGTCAACCTCATTCTCCTTTTTTTGGTGGTCAGGCCTCTATTTAAAGAGTTAAAATATCTCCAGGAAAAGAAATACATTTGTTTAAAAGATATTCTGTTGCTTTTTCTGCTTATAAATCTTTTAATTTGCAATGTTATTCAGAGGCTTACTGATTTATGTCTTGTGTTTTAAATATTTGTAATTATATCTGCGGTTGTTTTATTATTGAAATGCCTGTACTTTTATGAAATGTGCATGGTCTGTCATTTCAGCACAGCGGTGATGTACAGCGTATCTGAATACTGCCTTGTTTTGCCAGGACATTTCTTTTTTACTTGAAAAGCTTTGTAGTTACACCATGAAACAAAACAACAAAAAATAGTAACACTGGAAAAACTGAAGTGCCAAAGGAATTACGTAATGAATGTGCAGCGGCACAAACACGAGCATCTGAGACAAGAACTTTCTTTCTATTAGAGGAGTTGTTGACCTTATGTGGTGAGCCCGTTTCAAATCTGTTTCCTTCTGCAGGGCAGAACTTGATATCATTTTTATCTTGGCTTTTCCCCCCTCCCATCACCACAGCAGGACATAGGTCGGGGTTGGATGCAGCCATTATTTACACGTGCCGTACTCCATGCAGTGCTCGGCGAGGGGTGTCTGCTCCTCGAGGCGCTGGCCGTACCGAGTGAGATGCTGAGGCTGAGCGGTGCCGTGAGATGTGTCATGGTCGAGAAGGAGGTCAGGGCAGTTTGTGGGGGGAAAACAGACCCCACCACCGAGCTGGGATTGGGAGGGATGGGAGAGTGTGGTGGGTGGGAAGAGAAGGAGATGGAGGACCACTGGTGCACATGCTCGTGGTTTGGAAACGTGGGGAGAGCCTGCACTGCAACTGCGGGGAAGGTCAGGGTTGTTCCTGCCTCTCCCTACCTTGCAGAGAAAGAAGGAGGTAGTTCGGAGACTGATTTGAAAACAGAAAACAAAACCAAACAAACAAAACAGAAGTTATGAGGGAGTTCTTTGTTTCAGCCAGGCCCAAAGTTGGTTTCTAAGTACCCTGATTGGCCAGGACGTTTTCTTTGCTGTCATCGGTCAGGCGTTGCTCTCGGCACTCGCGGGGTGGGTGTGAAGCCCATGTGTGTGCAGCCCTGGTGCAAGGGGGTGCCCGGGCGGGCTGGCTGTGCCCGGCGGGGTGGGCGGAAAGCGGCCCTGGTGGCCCATCGCAAGCCCTGGGCTCTCATTTGTCCTGAGAATTCCTGCTCGCTTTTCTGCCCATCCTCTGTGCTGTGGTTTATCTTGGTCTTTCCTGCAAGTGTAACTTGGGCAGCATGTGTGTGGCTTGTACGGAGCAGAGACTTTAAACAGCGTTCGGTTCTGTGTGTGCAAAGAAAGAAAAAAGGTGGTGTGTGCGCGGTGGTGTGCGTAATACAAGGTGTACTCCTTTCTCAGGAGCTGCTTTGTTTAGTCCATTGCTCTGTTGCGATTGCTGGGAAACCTTCCTTGCGGATGGCACACGCGTGCTATCGGCAGAGGAGGGAGCATGGAGATCCCCTGCTGCTGCAGAGCCTGGCTCGCTGCAGGGATGGACCGAAAATGCTCCGGCTGGGACCTGGGATGTTACTGCCCGTGGGACCTCTGAAGTCTCAGGGCAGTGGAGGGCAAGGCAGTACGGAGCCCAGCGGAGGGGCTGTGCCTGCTCCACCTTCTCCTGCCCTTACAAAGAGTTGCTTTGCCCCAAGGACATTTTGGATGTAGTCGGGCCTTCCTGCCTCTGACACGGAAAACATTTTGAATTCTTTTTCCATAGGCTAAAAATCAGGCTAAAGGTTTTAGCTGAAATACTTTTTGTCTCAAAAGGACAAATTATTTCTCACAGTGACTTTTTGTTGAAAGTCCTTCCGAATAAAGGAAACACATGCTTACTGCTTTCACTGTAACGTATCAGTACACAGCCATGCCTATGGAGTGATTGACTGTCATGCAGAACTAGCTGTGGGTAGCTACAGTCAAATACACTGTTTCGGTAGAAGGTGGTGCATTCTGTAGGG
>NW_009596223.1:6370-34194 GCF_000690535.1 Cariama cristata | reverse complement strand
GCCGTCTTCTCTTCACGCCTGGCGAGGGTTAGGTAATCTGCATCATCTCTCGGAGGAGAACAGGTATTTTCCCAGCCTCTGAGTAAAGAATTTGAAGTATCTAGATTAAAAAACAACATTGCTTTGAGTGAGCACCAGAGGATTGCTTAAAACATATTAAGTGATTGAAAGTGCGAAGAGTATGCCAAAGAGCAATTAACTGTGATTTAGAGGATCTGGATCAAACCAGTGTAATAAGCGTGACACACGAGCTTTTGACATTGCTTTGCTGCAGTAATGGGGGACAAACGCAAAGCAGCTTTAAAGCAGTTCACAGAGTAGTTGTGAGATTTTGCGCTTTCTCTCTAGCAGAGTGCTGCTCCTTGCAGGACTACCTAGAACCAAACCGTGTGACTAAGAGCATCGTCCGGATGCTCCTTCAGCTCTGGCAAGCTTGATGCCGTGACTACAGTATTAAATGTCACAATGGTAATTGCAATTCTTAACAAGCTTAAGGGAAAAAAAATCTAAAGAAACACATGCAGTTGTTCTGTACAAAAATTAAGTTTTCATCTATGCAAGTGTTCTTGACTACTGGGTAACTCTATGAGAGCATAGACACAAGAGTTGGATCATTAATAGAATATGAAACGTATTGCAGTGACAAGTTGTTATTTATTTGCTGTAACAAAAATGTTTTTAATTCAGTATTTTGTGTTTATTTCTGTTCACATTCTTTTTGCATTTTCTGGCATACCTTGAGAGTCCTGTAGCAATGGTCAGTAATGCACTCTTACATTTCAGGAAACAAACACAGAAGTGAATTTCAATATTTGGTGGATCAAGTAAATAATCGGTGGAAGAAAAGTGGTAAGAGGAAAACGGAAAGCACTCAAAACAAAGAAGAAATCACTGTCACAGAATTGCCAGCAGCCACAGGTTAGTAATGTTGTTTAATATAAACCCCCTCTTCAATCCAGACTAATAAGCAAGAGGTTTCCCAAAGAAATGTTCTTTCCTCCCATTGCTGCTGTTCTATAGCCCTTAAGGGGGGAAAAAAAAGTGTAAAAATCAAACAGACCCTAACAAGATTGGCTACCATTGTTTTTAGTGCAATACATAGCACAACCCATAATAATTATAGGATTTGTTTGACTTTAGTGGGACTGTGTGTAGATGTGCTTTATTTAGGTGGATATTTTAGTTAACTGGTTGTAATGGGATCCGAGGTTCCAATCCAATTCTACTGAAGTTGCTGAAAGTGGGCATGTGACAATCTGCATCTTTGAAATGAAGGAGATCATGGATGTTGCTTACGGGGTTTCAGCTTTTCTGTGTCATTAGTACAATAGGGAGTAATTTGGAACTGCAAAGATATTTGTGTGGATTGGAACAAGTATTTATTTATCTTGAGGTTGAAGCAATAAAATACTTCGGCTGCTTGTAGGCTGTTTATACAGTATGTTGCCTCTCTTTTTTTAACTCCCTTCATTTTGTGTTTATTTACTTCAACACAGTGAAAAATGGCAATGCACAACTGCAGTTACTCAGCTCTTTATGAGTGAGGAACACCGCCTAGCATATGTTTGTTATTCTCACTACCCACAACATCAAAGAAATACCCATGTGTGCTTTTAACTTGTTCTGTACAGGCTTTTCAGCTGCATTTGTTTTATGTTACTGGTTGCTTTGGCAGTGTGCATATATCTTTGAATGTGTGATTTAGAAGAGTATTCCTCAACCTAATATAACTTGTGGAGCTGTAATCTATTTAAGAGACTGAATTTTGGAGAGAATTCCATTGACCAGAATTGGATGCACTGTTGTCTATATATCCTTGGGAAAATATGGCAGTTTAGTTTGTATCAGCTCTCACAAATCCCTGCTGTCTTGAGTTGAGCTGAACTAATCTTTGGCTGTCTCCTCTAGGAGAGCTCTCAAGAATAAAAATAAATTAAAATACCAATATAATAGTGTGAATTTTATCCTTATCATTTCATGCAGACATTGATGCGATGCATAATCCTTTTCATCTGAAGGGTAAAAAAGTAAGGAATCTCAAGGATAAAGTTCATCTTGTTTGACATAATTTACAGTGATGTTCCTCTTCTATAGCAGAGACAGAAGCAATGTGTTATTAGATAATGGGATCACAGACTTCGAAATATTAATTTCTAGTGATACTCTGTGGAGAGATCAGCTACTATGAATTACTGAGTTTCTATCTTCTGTGTAAGCTTTTTCTTTGTGCACTGAACCGCAGACTTTGAGAAGCTGAACTAAAGCAACACAGTTTTTCCAAAAGAGTGCTCAGGTAGAAGATAACTTACATCAGGTGTATCGTCCTGTATCGTGCTGACTTAAGTATGCGATACCACCTTGTCTGGTTCTGACAAACCTGCAAAATTTTCATTATGCTTTTTGTGCGCTGAGCTTTCAATAATCTTTGAAATTTCAGTTTCTAGTTTTATGCCAAACATCTGTACTTGGTTGACTGTCTGTAAACCATTTAAAAAACAAAGCGAAAAGGTAACTTATGGGTGAAGGAACAGAGGCCTGAAGCATGTTTCCTCAGTGTTCCTTATTAACAGCAATTACCTTTTTGTTAAACTGGAAATTATAATATGTGAAAGGAAGAAAACCAGCAGTGGTCTAATGGCTTGCCATTTGAAAGCGTAACTGCTGAGAAGAGCAAAGGCTTTGTGTGCATTCCTTACCCATTTTATTCAGATTCTCATGGAAGCAGTGGAATTGTACACAATTAAAACATACTTCTTTGGTTGGGTGGGTTTTTTTGTTTGAGTTTTCTGTTTGTTTTTTTAAACCCTTCATATCTCCCATTGCCCTCTACTGTAGTATTGGTTCATGTAACTTAAACCTCTCTGAAAGTCTCACTCTGATGTTTTAATCATCCATTCCTGATTGACATCATCTTCTTTTGCATCTTTAAACTTAAAATGTTTGATTTCCAGTCTTCATATTTGATGACTTTTAAACATAGGGTTTTGCTTTGCCTAAGGGGAAGCACCATAAGAATTTGATAAATATTTGTGATACCCCTCTTCTGAGTTGCATTATTGCACAGGGCTTTTGCTATTTTTAACCTGTTAATTTTGGAATTATGTTTCATTAGTTGGACAACTGACTCACTGTAATCTACCGGTTGTTTTCAACAGACAAAAACATGCTCCTGATATTAAATTATGCCTTTTAGTGGAAAGGAAAGGGCAAGCTGTAGCTGAATTCAAAGATTGTATAGCTCCTCCACACTCCAATTACAGTTCTGTTTGGCCATTTCTGTCAAAATCTTTTCTGGAGGGGTAGAAAAGTCAAAGCGGTTTAAGCAGGAATATCGCTTGGTTCATGAGGATGAACAGAACACTTCTGTGAAGGGCGAAAATAAGGACTATTAACGAGATGAGTCTCAGTATGGTTTTAATGTCCTGTGCAACTTTCTAGTTAAATAACTCCTTTGAAAATATTTTAAAAGTAGTTTGTCTCTACATACCATACTTTCTAGTCTATATTTGTTTTCTCTTTGGAGAGGTAGAAGGTATCTTTTCAGAGAACTCTTCATCTCTTTATCTATAAAAACACTTGACACAAAAATAATGGAATGGTTTTACAATTTGTGTCTGATATGTGTTGTCTAGAAATTATTTTTCCTATTAAAAAGTGGAAATGTTAATTATCTAGATTGACATTGTCTTTCTTAGGTGCGTAAGGAAGTAAATCATATTGCTTCCCTTATTGAAAACAAGCCTATTAACTTGATCTGTAAAATTTTAAAGCTATCAAGGTTTCTCATGCAGTGGATGGAGTGAATTGGTAGCAAGAAGCAGTGAACAGTGCTGTATCATTAAGTGTTAAGTAATTTCTGAAGTAAAGTTTCATCTTATGAAATGTGACAAATATCCTTACCCTTTATTTCTCTCCTTGTTTGTGTCTGAAACCCGTAACAATGAAACGCTTCTGTTTCAGTCTCTGGTTCTTAGAGGGTGAGGGTTTTTTGTTTTGGTTTGGTTTTTTTTACTATGCAGGAAAAGAAATTAAACCTTTGAAACTGTGAGAGTTTTGGGAAGGAAGTGAGTGGGAATGAGACATTGGTATTTAAATATTTATAACTTTTGTTTTATCTTAAAATCTATCTCCAGGCTGCAAAAATTTAAACAATAGTATTTTGCTTTGTCGTTCTTGCTCATCTCTGCCTTTCTTCTTGGTAGAACATAGGGAAGAGCATCACACAGCTGTTGTCCTCGGAGAAGCCCAGGTACTCAAAACAGAAACTCCTGCTGGCGAACGAAATGAACCTCTTTCCTTGGAGGAAGGCCAGAGATCAGTCTCTCCTGCATTCTCGCTGTCATCTGGATCAACAAGCAGGTTAGTGAAGACAAGCCTGTTCTCCCTGGTTTGTACCAGATTAGACCAAAAATGGACAAACTTTGCCAGTAACCTCCAGCAGTATATATGTGTATATATCCTATTTCATGGGATGGGTTCCTAAGCTGTGGCTACTGATTTCATTCTCCTCCATGTTTCTGGCTTGAGGAATGGAGCTGAAATACATTCAGAATTCACTTAATTTTGTAATGACTTGATAGATGGGTGATAGTGAATATTCCTTTTGTTCCAGAATGAGTGAGTGGACTGTCTGTGGAACCAGGAGAGCGTTTGATGTTTCTCTTCCACTGCATCATCTTCCCTTCTCTTTGAAGTTTTATTTGGAGAGATTCAAAATTTGATATAGCCTAAGTCTTTTATTAGCTCTTTAAGTTGGGTATTTCTGTAAGAAATAGAGTTTAAATGACCCATTATTTACAGTCAGAGAGAGAATGCCACTGCACCTTGAATACCCGACAGCCATTCACTTTTCTTTCTTCATGCATTTAGTTTTGCTTCCTGAAATTGCCTTATTTTCTTTCAGAAAATGAAGGATCAAGGAAGGCTTTATAAATAATGTAAGATTTATGCTTTTGGTAGTTCAATGATAATTTTATTGGAAGGACACTCAGCTTTTATTGCTCACAAGATCTCGCTAGTTTTTGAAGGTAGTGTTTGTATCTGTTTAAGATATTTACTTCATGGATCATAATTTGCTATCTGATACTGATCAATTGTCAAAGATGACAATGATGAATATTTGGAGAAACATCCCATTGCAACAATGAGTGCTGTGGCCCCAGTTTCTGGAGGAAAAGTGAAAAAGTCATTGAAAACAAATACAAAATAACTTTTTTTGTTATGTGTCTAAAAGCAAGAGAATTAATCTTGAAAATAATCTTGCTGTCTTGTTGATAGCAGAAATGAGAGGAGAAGGCACCCTTTGCAGGTCTGCATTACTAGGAAGAGAAAGGATTTTGTATGTTTAAAAGTGGGAGATAATCAGAGGAAGTAGCTGAAGGTCAACAGCTGAGCTAGGAGTAGCATTTCTTATTTTCCCACCGATTGCACCCATAGTATGTGCTCTTCCTCCTTGTTCTGCAAATATTAAGAATAATATAGTGCTTGGCTTCATGATTGTTTATTAGAAGAACAATTTAGTTGTTGAAAAGTTTAACAGAAACAAATTTTTCTAAATGCATTTTGGTTCACAAGGAGTTTTTAAAAGTCAGCATGGAGATTAAAGATGTTGCCTTTCACAGAGGTAAATATTAATCAGTGAATGGAAGCCTAGGAAGACATAGGAAAGAGGAGACAGAGATTTGAGAGCATCAAGTGTTAAATACCTTTGTTTATATGATCAGGTTTTGCTGCCTGTTTCCATTAACTTGAACTAAATGGGAGCATATAGTAAACATTTGTCTGCGAACAGCAATATGCTGGCTGGGCAGATGACTTATGTGGAGTTAGAAAGGGTCTTTGTTGCTGTTTCAAAATATCATTACATTTTTGTTTGGCTTCAAACTTGCATTATATACCAATAAAGATAGTCCCCTCCCGGTGACCTTTCCTGTCTTTACTGTATGTGTCTTTCCACCTGAACTGTTACTATAAAATTGATAAAACATAGCATATCATTGTATTTGCTGTTTAATGTGTAACAAACCTATAAAGATTACTGATGTACCAGTTTTATCTAAGTTTCTCAGGGTGTCATGCAAATGATGATAGTTTTTCCTTCCCTGTGATGTAGGTAACTGCTATCTCGGTAACTTCTTTAATTTTAAAATAGGATCCAGTGCTCTGGAGTCACAAAGAGGCCTGCACATTGTAATACCCGATATTTGAGTATCTTATTTTCAGGTCTGTGATCCTCAGAGCAGAATCCACGGATCTCAGTAAGACACACTGAATCGTGCAGGCTGGGTGAGCCTCTGGAGATGGTCTCATCCAGCCCTGTGCAGAGCAGGTTCAGCTGGAGCAGGCTGCTCAGCACCTTGTCCGGTCGGGTTTTAGTATCTCCAGGGATGGAGACTCTATACCCTCTCTGGGCAACCTGCTGCACTGTTTGACCACTCCCACAGTACAAAGGCTTTTTCTTATGTCTTGAGGGAATTTCCTGGGTTTCAGTTTGTGCCTGTTGTCTCTTGTTCTGTCACCGGATACCACTGAGGATAGACTGTCGCCTTTACTCCCTCCCATCAGTTATTGCTACGCATTGGTAAGATCCCCTTGAGCCTTCTCTTCTGAAGGCTAAACAGTCCCAGCTCTCTCAGCCTCTCCTCTTAAATCTTGGAAGAATTAAGGGTGTCAGACCTGGCTTTGTGTGAAGCAGCATGCTGAGCGATGGGTTGTAAGGACTTAGCAGTGGACAATGCAGATCAGAGTGTCTTTGAATTCTGCCCTTGGCAGCATGCAGGTGCCTGGCTTAGCAGCGTTGCCTTGTGATTCACAGCCAGAGCCCTCCTGATTTTAAGCACTGAAGCCCTTTTAGAAATGCACCAAGAACTAAGCCCTAAACTGGAGGGGGAGATGCATGGCCTGAAAGGATCTTCCAGGCTTGCACTCTTCTGGGTTGTGACTGTCTCTTCTTGAAGCTGCTCCACTCAGGATCAGTACTGAAAGATGAAATGGGCCAGGGAAAACACTGCTGCAGCACTCGCTTAGAAGGGAAGAAACTGACCCTGTGGCTTTGTTCCAGAGACTGGTTTTATGTACCTGAAGCCTCAGCTTTCCAGTTTGCAGCTTGGGCCATGGCTGCTCTGCTGCTGACAGGCAGTTCTGGGGACACGGGCGGCAGCAGGAGCCTGACTTTGGTTCGTGTGGCAGGCAGGACCCCAGGCAGCAGGTCTGCCCCGGGGCTAGCACAGGGCCAACTCTTGCAGGTTTGTACGAGGTGCCACATTTGGCAGGTGCGCAGATGATGGATGGAGCTGCTGCATCCTTGCTGTGCCTGCTGCTGTGGTTGCCCTAGAGCTCTGATTGTTATTTTAGTTCTACAAAATCAATGCCTTCAGCTTGGCTGTTCACCCAGAATTTAAACAAGGTGTTCCTGTTCTTCCCTATTTTACTTAATTTTTTTTTGGGTTGCAAATTAACCTTTTGGCATTAAGGACCTTGGAAAATGTGAATGGAAAATTTGGAACTTCAGTCTTACAGAGTAAGTTCTTGGGAGGTAGAAAGGGCTTGTATTAGCTTATCCAAGGTATCATTAAATCTCTGTTTCACTGCCAATTTGGTGTGTGAATGACGTTGTGAATGATGTTATGAGTGATTCTCCCCGTGGCCTTTGACTTCCAAGTTGTTAAACTTTTATTCTTTACCTTTTTTCTGTCTGCAGGCTTGTGTATATCAAAGTCTGGATGAAAGTGTGTCTAAGACTGTAAAAAAGCTTGCTAAGGGATATTAGCATGTGGCAGTTACTAATGATCTGAATGTGCTTTCATGAACCAAACTGGCAGATTTTGTTGGGAAGTGTGCATTTGTTTGCATTATGTCTGGCTCAAGGCAGAGTTGTTTGTTCCTTCTTTTTATGCATTCACGCTGTCCAAATGAAATATTTCCATAGACTTCTTGAATCAAACACAGAATCTCTCAGTTGCACAGACCAATGGGTATGCATCACAGATATTTGGACCTTCTTTTAAAAAAATAAAAAAAAACCTTAATAGCTCCCTGTGGTTTACTCTTAAATTCAACTCCTGTGGAACAGGAAGAGAATTAGCAGAGTCTGCACAGAATTGTTTTTTCAGAATCTCTCTGGGATTTTCTCTACTTTGTGTGTATCTCTGGTTTGTATGTGGGGTGTGTTTTGTATTTATTTTTCTTTAAATGTAGGGCAGTTTGCTTAACCTTAAAAGCTAGCTACTGCACTGGTCAAGAAGTTCAACAAAGTGGTGAGGTTTTTTGTTGCTTTTTTTTTCTTGTTTTTTGTCCCCCCGCCCCCCCGTCTGTTAAACTCAGCTGATTGGCAACTGGGCTCTGGCGTGTGCCTTAGAGTGTTGCAGACATGCTCATCCTTACATCCAAACCCCTGTTTTTATACTCTGCTCAAAAAGAGGTGAAAACGGCAATAATAATGCCGTGAAAGCTTAGCTGAAGTGCCAAATGATGCCTTGTGATGCATGGAAGACCCCTCTTGTTTGACCACAGTGCCCCTCCTGCCAAACTGGACTTTCCTGAAGAACGCTCCAGTGCATTTTCCTGTGTTTTCTGGGAAACAAAGGTTATAGGGATCACCTCCTTTCTAAATACTGATGTGGGGGAATGCTTACGAAAAAGAATTAAATGTGCTTTTTGTCTTTACTGTTTCTGTTCCTGATAGCTACTCTGAAAAAACAGCAGGTCTGATGTCCCAGCGCTGTACCCAGGTCTTTGTTTGGCCCTTTGAGACATGTCGGGTTGGGCCAGGCCTACAGACTAGCTTTGGACTGTAGGGTGCCGTAGGTCCAACTGTGGTTCATACTCCCGGTATGCTGCTCACACGTTTCTGGTATAATCCAACTGAACCTGAATTATGTCAAGATTTTCAGGGACTGTAAAAAGTAAGTGCAGTTATATAAACTGCATGAAAGGAAGAGATGTATTTTGTCACTCTATGGTTACCATGGGGTTAATGTTTTGTTAATTGCAGTGAAATAAATACAGGACAAATCAAAAAAGAATTGACTTAGATTTTGAGGGTTTAAGTAGCATTGTGCTATTGTACCAAGTAATGATTTTCTGAGGCTTGTATTTTATTTCTGATAATAAGAGGATATCCTTTGACAAGGGTAAATGTTTTTCACATTGAAATGTCAAAACTTGAAATATATTTGGAAGTCCAAATCTGCATGCTGTGTTTTTATGAAGAGAGCACTTCTAAGTGGAGGGCTGGTGTTATGATGGATTAAAAGAAAATTAAGACTTTGAGCAGCATACAGAATATAACAAAACAATCCTGAAGGCTGAGAGGTGAAATGCTTGCTCTGTAAAAAGATGCTGCAAATAAATGAATGGTTCTTATGTTTTCTCCTTCATAAGACGTCCTGTCTCTTGTCAATCTCATGTATCTCAATATATTTGCTGAAGGAGCAGTTGGTCAATATTAGAAATTCATACATTGTACAATAATCACTGATATTATTCAAAAATTGATACTTTAATTGAGAAAATGAAAATTTTATGCCTACTGAGGTACAGGCCATGCATGGAGGTTATAGCATTGACCCAGAAGTGTTTGGTCTCCTCATAAATTGATGCTCCCACCGAAAGGGCAAAATGTGCATGGCAGATAAACACCAAAGCAAAGCCACGACTTTTAAAGGATAATTTTTCAAAGCTGTGAAGTCGTACATGAAGCTTTCATAGAACTTCAGTGCTCCATATAAATAGTCCCATTGCGTTCTTCTTACTTTCTGGGACTGAAGCCAGATTTTATGCAACTACTTAAACAATATGAAAGTTAGAAAAGAAACTAGGTGGGGCAATGATAAGCCAGTTAATGAACTATGTAGAGGGAATATTCTATTAAAAGTATTTTATATAATGGGGATAATACTCAGTTTTTTTAAACAAATTATTTCTCTTTAAAACTTTGTCTTAGAAGAAAATGTCAGTTCTCAATGACTAGAGTGAGAGACTTGCAACAGTAGACAACATATACTGTTGTCCTTGTCTGAGATATTAAGGTCTACCCTGAAATACAGTGACTTAATTTTGAAATCCTGGTGGAAAAGTGCTATATCTGCAGCTTGTATAAATCTCTGTGCCGTTGGAATACATGGAACGACTACAGCGTCTGCCAAGTGAGATTCATGCCCAAGTAAGGGGCCTCATTTGCAATAAGTGGAGTTTTTTGGCATTAAGTTTAGGAGCTGTTAATCAGGATCTGAGATCTGGATTTAGCTGGTCACTTAGTCTTGGATTTATATGCTTTGCAGAATTTGGGCTTTAGTCCATCAGCGGAAGAAGAGGTAGAAAGAGGGAGCTGTGCTTCAATTAGTCTGGAGTTCACTGGATGGCAGCAATCCTCTGAAAACCTCTTGGTAGACATCAGTTTGTCAAAGAGATCATTGATAGGATGGAATGGTGGAAAAAGCTGTGTCAGCCCTTCCGTGGCTGTTGCTTCAGTCTGAGGTTAAAGCATTGTCCTGATCCCTAGGCTGGCCATCACTGTCAAATAAGGGAAGTATATGAAAATGTGTTGATCAGGGGAATAGCTGCCTTTTTCAGTTCTTTAGTACAGTTTTGACTTAATGAATCTTGAACTACTTTGGCTCAGAGGTGATGTATATTGCAGTGTTAGATGGGAGTGTTTTATCTTTGACTTTTGGCCTCAAATATGGATTCATTGTGGAAGGATGATGATACTTCTCTGCTATGTTGTTGATTTATACCTTTCTTCCAAAAACTGTAAGCTGTAACAAATGGCCAAGAACTCTGAGGCATGGTGGAGGGAGTCCCGGAGAAGTCATTTCAAGCAGTAACAGCTGATGACCTCAGATGTTTGTCGGGGAAAGTGATGATAGAGGGCATGTATCCAGAAGGACATCAGTCCCTAGTCTAGAGCCGTGGGGTCTGGACATCTCTGAGCCCTGGAAACAGAAGTGATAGTACACCAGTGCTCTCTAGTGCTTTAGCCTAGATGTCCCGACTGTTGCCAGACTCCTAAAGAAAGCAGTTAAAATAGATCCAGCAGATCTTTTCCTTTTTCTAAAGGCAGAGCCTCAAAGGCATGCTCTTGACCTGTAGAGGTGGCCACTGAAAGCCAAGAAAGCCTGGAAGGGGTCAAGGGAAACAGTGAAACAGTAGAACCTATGTGAGAGTTAACATAGATGAGAGGCTTCCACGGGGAGTCCTAGGGAAGGTCCGAGGCTGGCAAACCTGCTGTCCTCCAAAGAGAGGACAATGGAGCCGTGCTCAGTGGTGCCAGGGGTGGGTGGTTTGAAGAGGAGGTACTGGGAAGCTGGGGAAGACTTTGTGGTAAACAGTTAGTCTTGGATGTTAGACAGGACTTATGGCCACTCCAGCAGCAAGCTCGTACTATTTATCACAGGCACATCAAAGTGGCAGCAGGATTGCAAGGTGGAGAAGCCCATTTTCACTCACTCCTTGTGACTGGGCGTTCACTTTCAAATGACGTTGGTAAAATGAGACAGGCTGTAGCTCATTTCTCATGCCAGCATTGAGTTAAAAAATGCACAATGCACGTACCAGAGCTAAGTACATAGTGCACAGTAAGATGGACTGATTAAAGGACACCGCCTGTTTGCTGTGAAGCCAAGGAGGAACTTAATCTGCCTTAAAATAAATTCAGAGAGACATTTGCTCCTTTCATTTTTAGAAGGAGACATGTTATTCACACTTATGTCAGCTTTTTTCTCTCTATTTTAAGGTGGTATGCTTATCTTTTTTAAAAAAAAAAAAGGGGGAGTGGGTGGAGGGATGGAAGTTGAATCCAAATGATGGTCAAGAAAGGAATCGTTTACTCTTGGTTGATTATCTGTACGTGCTCGGAAGAAACTCATCCAGCAGAAAAGTGAGGCAGAGTTGGGGAATTGCCCGAGTCACGGGAGCTGCGCTTGTCTCAATGTGGGGACGTGAATGAGCCCACGAAGTGAAACCTCTTCACACCCGGGCACCGTGTTGGTCAGCCTGGCACACCTTGAGCGGCTCAGTTTCAGGACTTCAGTATAAAAATTCACTCGTCTGGAACTGATCTGTAAAATCTTAGGATAGAATAATGATCTTTATTACAGAAAGGGACAGAACACCTCTTGTGGGAAATTATCTTGGATTTGGAGTCTGAATAAAATCTGAAGATGTGTTTTGCTTTGTCTGACCTCAGTATAGGTAGAGATCTATGGGGTATTGAAAAGGCAGAAAATACAGAAGAAATGAACAAAACTGTTCTAAATTTCGTGGTCTCTTTGGGCCCCCTAGGCTAAAATTTATAGAAACAACATACAGAATGAGGTAGCTGTTTCTTTTTTGTTTAATTAATTTTCTTCAGTTTAAGGGCTAATTGTTCAATAATAAGAGCAGCTTAGGAGATTTCCTGGGGGATGTGGGGGGAATTATTTTAAAATATGAATTCAGTTGGTGGTCAAAATTTCTTTTGCTTACTTGAAAACGTTTTTGATAATTTTCAACTGTTTGGCATATTTGAGGAGTTTTTTTTAACTTAGACAATTTTTTTGCCATGCCTGTAGAAGAAAGATATATAATTACTTCAGCTCACAATCAAGCAATTGCTCAGTCTTTGTAAAAGAAGTTGATGTTTAGGGGAAACTAGATGCAGAGAACTATTGCATTGAGTGACTGGCTTGGAACAATGGATTGTTTGAAGAAATTCTGAAACAAAGGGCTTTTTAGCTACAGCTGGAAAGTTCATAATCCTGCAGCTTGGTTTTGTACAGTGAAGTACATATATCCTCAGTCTTGCAACGCAATTACAGCGTAAGTGTTGATTTGGTTTGCTGGGGGACTCTGATTACTCTGGAGTTGATACCCCATTCACATCTGCATGCATAGGCTAAGGTGGCAACTCACCCTGGGACATTTTGTGCTCGGTTTTAAATGATTTGGTAGACATAGACTGTGAATTACACATGTAAATTATGAACTTGCATTATTGTTCTGACAGTTAGCCAAATTTTTTCACTTTCATTGTTTTGCTTGTGACAAACACAGTTGGTGATAAATGGTAATAACGCTACGTTTTTCAAGACAAGGAAGTACATCATGTTCAGGCATCAAACCTGTTCTTTTTCTATTTTAGGGGACTAAAAGCATACAAATAGCCCATTGTCGTCCCCCTCCTTTTTTTTTTTTAATGTAACTGGAACATCAGAGTAGGATTTAGAAATATGATAATAACTCATTCCTTAGGCATCCAGTTTGTGTACCAAAGATGAGTTTTTGACAGAGTTACAATTTTGAGAGTTAAAAAAAAGATGGAATTCAAAACTTTCCCCATGCACCAATGTTTTTACAGCATGTTTTACCATGTTTTTCATTTGATTAGATTTGGTGCTGAAATAAAAAATTTAAATGGTTGCCTGAGCCCAGGCTATGGGAAGAGGCAAGCTCGGTAACGGAGGAGTGCAGTTAATTGTAGTAGATCCAGCAGACAATTGCGTTACCGAGATGCAGGGCTGTTTAGCTCATGCTTTGAGGAAGATGCGGTGACCCTCTTCTCTCCGTTGGCTGTGTCCCTGGGCTTCCTCGCCTGCACCCCAGCACTGGTGCCTGGGGCTGGGCTTGGGGCTGTGCCTGCTCCTCTCCCAGTTGCTGTGAGCAGTGATATTGATAATTGGTGCAGGGATAAAACAGTTTTCGCTATAAATGCAGTCAGTGCTTTTAATTTCAGGTGACTTTCTTTCCGCATTAAAGCTGCTCTGTTGGGTAATGTTTACAGTTTCACAGATTTAGTCAGCAGTTCATGAAGGTTCCTGGGGAATGATTGAAGAGTTCCTAAAATTGCACACAAAATGTTTAAATCCTTTCTGTTTCAAAATAATTTTCTCCATATGGCACCAGTGCTTTTTGTATATTTTTGGTATATTTTTCCTTTTTATTTTTATGACTAAATGTGCATGTGTTAAAGGCTTCTCTAATGTCGTCTGGTGGTGTTTTTCTCCCTTGAAATCCTGTTGGTGGTTCTATAGTTACCACCACAGTAACATCTGATGAATCTCACTTCAGAGGGGAGAATAGGCAACAGGAGGAGACAAAATGGTAATGGATGGAAAAAAATCCTACCACCTTGTAAAAGTTGCATGCCATTTATTAATTTATTTAAGAAAAGCTTCTTAAAAAAAAAAAAAAGGTATGTTTGCTTGTGATTCCCAGTCTCCCAGTGTGTCCTAGGAGCTGGTGTTTTCTGAAGCATTACGCTGAGGGTGTGGAGATCACTGCGGCTGAATCCTAGCTCAGTGTAGGGTATGTTCGGATGGTGGAAGCGATGCTCTGCGTTCCTGCTGCCAGGACACACTGGCGGGTGTCTCTGGCAGAGGTCTGGGCTGACGAGAGGCACTGGGGTAAGGCCTGGGCACAGAGAACCCCCAGTGCGGGCTGTGCTGGGGCCACGGGGCGGAGGGGCTGGGAGCCACCAACGGCAAGCGGGTGGTCAGGAGAGCCCAGGGTGACAGTGGAAAACTGCCTGGCTGAGCAGGCGCAGCCCAGCAAGGTGCTCTTTGCGGACTGCCTAAAACAGATGTTGTACCCAGAGGGCTCGCCGCGAACGGTCGGGGTGTGCCTAGATCTTTCTTAATGCACCCTGAGCCTTGTCAGCTGCCCGATGACGTTATTTGGCTTTGAATTCCTTCTCCTGTTTGAATTATTACCTTCTCTCTAATGATGCAATATGTTATGAATATTGTTTCAGTGAACTTCTGACTCCTGTTCTCAAACATCTGTGAACCAGGTAACGAGCCAAGACGTTAGGCTTCTGTCCTGTGCCTGAGATGTGGAAGTTGTGTACAAAATGATTCTTGCTTTTTAATTTGTAGCTCTCCAACAGAGATAGTGCAAAGACAGTCATCTGTAGTTCTTGGTAAGGAGCGCTGTGTACGGTGTATTCCCACAGGGTGGTCTTCTTCCAGCAAAAGTGATACTGAGATGGTAAAAGAAGTGGGCAGCAGACGGTGGTACCTGCCCGGGGAGGTGTGCTGGGGCGTACCGAGACTCCAGGGGCCGAGATGGGCAGTGAGCAGCTTTCACCGTCCGTCCTCCCAAGGCCTGGAAGTGGAGCTCCACCTTCGGAACAGGCCCAGTAGAATCACTGCGTGGGTCTTCTATACAGACGACCTCTCTAGTATGAGACACATTGGTTGTTAAAACTTTTTTTTTTTTGGCAGAAATAACATTTGTAAACTTTTGCAGTTGTCCGTATTGTCAGGGCTGTGCTTTGCCATGCTGGAATCTGTCCTGAGAATGAGTATTTCTGGGCTGTTTTCCTTTAGTGTTTTGAACAAACATATACATGCACCAATATCTGTGTATAAAGTTATGACTTGGGGGATGTATTTTTATGATTTATGTCTGTTGTCTTCTAACAAGCAGGGCATTAATTTTGTTGTAAAACCTTTAAACCCCAGAGAACTGGTATCCAACTGCTGTCCCATGGTTTACACTAAAATCTCCCAACTGTTTGTGTGACACAGTTCATTATGTAATTTCTGCAATAAGGTACAGACTGTTTGAGCTGACAGGCATCTTTTTGAAAGACAGTTTCCAAAACCCAGCATTTTCCAACTTGTTAGTTGATTTCTGCAACCCTGCAATTTGGCATAAACTTGAGAACTTTGCAATAGTTTATGTCATGGAGCCTGAATGTGCAATAAAAGTTATTTATTAATAATTGACCAGGGTATTGTGTTCACTTAATTCAGATTTTATTGAAGTTTGACAAAATTTTCTTATTATTTAAAATACAGGCTGAAATCATCTGTGTAGTTGTTTGGTTTTTTTGTTTAACTTTGAGCACGTGAAGAGGTCTGACGGATGTCATTGAGCTCACATTTGTAGTTAATTAAATACCTGGGTGTGTATGTACCTGTGTGCATGTATCTACGCACATATGGATTCTTCCAATGCTGATGCACTAGGGATACCTGAATTTAATAACTCCCCGATTTACGTAGCCTCTGTGACTACTGTAAATTACATACAAATGTGGCAAGCAAAATTCTGCTCCGTCGCTGTTGAGGGCAGGGCTGGTAGGCAGCTGAGTCAGGTTAGTGCCTCAAGGAGATCCTTTAGGAGCTGACGTGAACCCCCAGTTTCTGCAATGGGAACTGTTCTTCAGCTTTGTAGATGGGTGCTTAACTTCTAGTCCAGTGAGCATTGTGTAACTCTTCACTACTAGAACAGCTCTAGAAATATGTTTAAATTTTATATAGGCCTAAGTGTTTAAAAGAAACAAAATAACCATAAGACTTTATGCATTTCTGTGCTTGCTCTTACAAAAGCAGGCTGGGATGACATTTTGGGCTCTTATTTACTGCAACAGCTTGAAGGCTTGCTGAGCATTGAGAGGGTTGCTTGATTCCATTGCTAGCCAGGTTGGTAGCTTACTGCCGTAAAACTCATGATATAGGGTGGTTCTTACTTATTTTGAGTTGCCGTCTTAAATCCTTGATGTTGAAGCCTCTCGCCTATCCACCACCGGTACTGAGTTTGACCTGTTGTGTTCTCTATTGTAAGTATATAAATACTGACTTAGAAAAGAAATATTTTCTTGTCAATTTAGAATGTAAAATTATGGGTGAAGATGAAAAACTAAATGATCTTTTCAAGCGGTTATTTAAAAAAAAAAGTGATGCATCTGGCTTGATTCAGTCCTCATTCACCTCAATTTGCAGTATCCAAGGAGCTGAGATGCTTTTTTTTTTCCCTCTAAGGAAAAACATCCATTAAAGTTTTAAATTAATTATTTTAATTAAGAAATAAATAGCTTTATGAAATACGTCTTTCAGTGGTCAGTTGTATTCTTTTCAGAATATGTGATCAAACCACAGAGCAAAACCATTGCACTTCAGGGGCAGGTAGCAGCTGAAGATTGCTATAACCCTGTGTAGCGTATACTTTTGTGTCTGTTCTAGGTTGTGCCTTTCCTCGGAAGGTAGGTATGACAAGGAAAACTTCCTTCAAGCAGCTCAAAATGAGCCACCTCTGTGTGATGAGTTCCTGTGGTGGCTGGCAAAGCTCGTTTCACTTGGCTTTTGTCTGGGTGTGGTGACAGTCTCAGCAGTTTGAAATTTTTGTCACTAACAATTTCAATGTTAAGGTTTTTTTCTTTCATGTTGTGGTGTGTGGTTTTTTTTTTTGTTTGTTTGGTTTTTTTGTTTGTTTTTTTTTTTTTTGTTATGGTCAAAATGTAAGCTTACACCTAAGCCTTCAGTTTTGAGCTTGAAAGCACCTTTACTCTTTGAAGTGTTGTACTTTACCCACTGAAGTCTCTTGCAAATCCTCTCCAGAGAAATTGTCTGGTGCCTGTGAATGTAAAGCTGTTGTAGTTACCAACAAGCAGTCGTGAACAGAGAGAATTGTCTTGTGTGTTAAATAGTGAAAATAAGACCCAGTAATAACTCTGAAAATCATGAGATGCAGAGACAGAACTTTCTGGACTGTGCTGTTCTTGAAATTATTTCTCATTGCCAGTGCTGTGCAGAGGGGTCTGTCTCATCTACGCGTTCTACTGCCTTTGCTAAGAAGAACCCTACTTTACTGTAGGTGTTGCTAAAATAATTTACATCTGTTTTATTTTCCCTTTCAGCTCCAGCTCAGACATACTGAGAGATCTGCAAAGGCCTGAGATGTGTTCAGGGTCCTCTGACGAGTAAGTAGAACGCATGAGTGGTAAAGTCCTTGTGACTGATTTAGGTCAGTAGTTTCCAGTTTGTGGAACCCTACACGTTTTCTGCAGGAGAAGCAAATGCCTCCGAAGAGTCAGATTCTTGGAGAGTCTCCACAGTTGTGGGAGACGCAATTTGGTCAGCGTTTTTGGGTCCTTGGAAAGTAATACCTAGGTGCTCCAAGGATCCACAGATGACCAGTTGAAAATCATTGTTCTTTGGTACATTTGAGTATGAATATATATTTTAAAAAAGAAAAAAAAAAAAGAGGGAACTGATTTTTGTGGAAAATTAAGAGAATCTGATCCTCTGTTGTATTTAAAGTTACATTGTTGTCAGTCTGATCTACATCTGTCAAGTTGTACATACTGGAATTGCAGCATCTGTTTCGATTTGCTTCTCTTCAAAGAGAGAAGAGCACTCTCTTGTTTTTAAAATCTTAACATCTTATTTCTTAAAACCAAAAATCCCCTTCTGTTATATAGTGGTAATATTTAAAATTTGTGTCTAACTGTGCAAGGTGTGGTACAAAGAAACAATAAGAAACCATCCAAGGATTCCTGAAGTAACCAAATGAAATACATGAAGATGGAGAGGAACTAGAGGGATCTATGCAAGTGCTGGTGTGCAGTTATAGTGAAATCTGGAATAGCGTAGCGTTAGATGAACTGAGAAGCTCTATAGTTATACAAAGAAACAGGAACAAAGACTGGTGAAGTCTACAAAAGTAGTGGAGTTTTTACCCTTGCAGCTGAAACTCGCTTGATCTGGGATTTCTCTTCAAATATCATATCCACTTTGGTAGTTGATCTTAGGGACATGATGAGAACCACATTGCCTTTAGTTCTCATAGCCTGCTTTTTAAAGAGTATTTACGACACAATTTTCTCTGTTATCCATTACATACATATGTGGTCAATAGATTGTGACAGCTTTTAAAATGCATGGTTAATGACAGAAGTAACATTTGAGAAACTCTCTTAAAATATGTGTTTAGATAACCTAATGGATTTTAAGGAGCTTTAATGGAAGCACTGATAAGACCTTGATTACAGTGGTGTCGGAGGTCAGTGGTAGAGTGCACCACTGGAAAAACAGAAAATAATCATAGAGCCTTTCTTGTAGAGGGAGACATCACCTTAGGAAGGTGAGCGGTGTTTACTGGAAGGACACTCACAAGCGCACTTTATTTTGTAGTACCTGCAAGTGACTCCTTTAGAGGGGCAGTAAAGTAAAAAATGCATGGTTGTACATATTGCAGGTGTTAGTTGGTGCTCCCCTGGTGATGATCTTCTGGTCCTGCTGCCTTGTATCAAAGAGAAAGCAGCCACGGCTCTTTCACAGATATTTTTAGATCTGCTACAAGACCTGTGCAAGACCCTGATAAAGAGTGGTCAGGGATCCATGAGATCAGGGATCACCTAAAGTCCTCACTGTGTAATTCTCAATTACCTGTGAAGTATTATATCTCAGCTGGCAATTTTTCAGTGAGTTGGATTGCTAGGAATCGGACTCCTGAATAAAAGCAAACTTAAAATTAAAACAAACTTACACGTAATGGTAGCACTGTAATTAATTACCATGGGGAACTGTGTACTTCTTCAGTATTTTCTATAAGAATTCATGGCAGCCTCTTAATGAGGGAAAACTTAGGTTTTGGTGATTCTGTGCTTCCTGTAGGAGGATATTTAACATACTTCTGATGAGATTTTAATTGTCCGTGTAATGCCTGGAGTATATGACTTCTCTTTATTACATCTGGCTTTAATTTTGTAGGTAGTAGCTAGTTGACCATACTTGTTAAAAATGTCCAGTTTAAAAGTATTTTTGAGAAATTCTGTAAAAGTGAATGGCAAAGCTAATGGTCTTTACCTTTCTAGTTGTATTTTCCATATCTTTGGACACTGCCATCTCCAAAGTTGCAGATGGTGGACTGTAGTTTCTTTATGAGCAGACAGTTACTTGCAATTAATTTTGGTGATGGTACAATCAAATTATTGCCTGTTCGTGTTGTGGGTGGGGTTTTTTTGTTTGTTTGGGTTTGTTTTGTTTTGTTTTTGTGTGTGGTGGTGTGTTTGTTTTTTTTTTTTTGTTCTGTACTCCCTGCACTCCATTCTGGAGATGCCAACTGGCAGAATTGTTTTCTGCAGTACAGGCTATGCTATGGCTTAAGGGTTTGGCATCTGTGGCTTCTTGCATGAGTTGGAAAAACGTGTTGCTTAGTGCAAGAAGAAATGGGAATGTCAATAATGAAAACAGTGCTAGAGTTCGTTAATGGAACATTTCTACCTAGCAGTAATGGATGTTAACATTAGTTACGATATGCATCCGTGGGAAAATCATTTGTTCCTTTGATAATTTCTTTCACCCAGGAAACTTCTCAATCATTTGGTGGGTTTGTTTAAGTTGAATGGTGATAAAATTTGGCCAGGTTGACAGGCACAGAAGAATGTTAAGTAAGGCAGATCTACAACTTTCATGAAAGTTACTCTTTCTGTCCATTGCAGAACTATGTCCTGCAGGATACCGAGTGGCACAGTAGGTCAAATGAGAGCTTTGCTTTGGCAAACTTACCATGGGAAGGCACAGGCCAGCATACCAAAGAACAGACAGATGGTGTATTTCATAACCAACCCAGATTTTGTAGAAGTTGAGTTATGCCAGAAAGATATCATCTCTCTTAATTTATTTTATGAGTTAATAGTCAGGTATTTGCAAAACAAGAGAACCAAGTGATATAGAAGCTCCAGGTTTTGGCCTTGTGTTTTAGTACACTTTTGAACATAAGGTAATTACCATTCTGCTGTGGAAAAATGTAGGCATCAAAGCTAGAAATGAGCAGAATATAAAACAGTAAAGCTAGCCTTAAACTAAATGAGACTTCTGATTCATTCTGTGTCCTATAGTAATTTGTTCTTGCAAGAATAGTCGTATTTTGCGAATTCTCAAAAACAAACAAACAAACAAAAACCAAAAATAGGGAGGGTAAGGTGCAACTGCTGACAGATGCTCTTTGCAAAGTGACACATTAGCAAAATAGGTAATTTGACTGTTGTTTATCCTTGGCATATGTTGTATTATAGTTTAGCCTTCCAGGTACTTAAACTATTGGCTTTGAGTTATATTGCCTCTGGAGTATATGAAACGTTTGCCAGTGAGTGAGTGTTATCAGAAGTAAGGTTTTTCCATGTAGAACAAAAACCAATGGCCAACTAATGGCCAACTTGAATTCCCGTACTAGATAGACCTTTTCATTATCTGTTTGAAGTTTCTTGCTGAAGCTTGAAAGATGTAGTGATGATCTGTGTGTAGCTTAGGCTCGGGTGCATGTTTTGTGCTGATGAGAATACTTTTAAATAGTCCATATTCAGACTTTCACATCTTTTAATATCTGGAAATCCCAAATGATGTTATCTGATATTAGGGCATGAGGACTGAACATTTCAAAGCGTTACTGTATGCTGCCCTACACAACCTCACTTTTGAGGTAAGTACGTACCCACTCTGTTGGTGACCGGTCTAGTTAGGAAATTTGCTGAGGTTTTCTGCAGAGCAAGACCAAGGGTCTTCATTGAGGTACAGGTGTGATCAGGGAGAATACATTCCTTTACACTTTCTTAGTACTTTAGATGCAAATCCTTAGTATTACTCTTAGTTTTACATACTAAGGGACAAGCCAATATTGTTCCAGATCCTTAAAAGCAGGATTGTTTTGTTAGCTGAAATATTTTTCTTTATGTAAATAATTCATTTTTGTCAAATGTGATTTTCAGTCTTCTAAAAAATATCTTCCATTTTATGCTTTTCCACAGTTTGGATTTGGGGTTTCTTGTGTCTCTGAAAGGGTTAAATTCAAGCTAAAGCTTCAGTGGAAGAAATATGAACAGGCTGCTCTTTGCTCAACAATGAAAGCGCGGCTCAATAATTTTAATTCCCTTGATTCAGGGAGTGCATTCCTGGCAGTGGGAAAGATCACTGCTTTTTAACTCCCCTACTCACTCTGCAGTGGGAGCAGCGGGCTGGCAACCTCTGTGGCAAGTCCAAAGGACGCGTGGATGCCAGGCGCTGGCAGTGGGAAAGCTCGGTTCAGTATTCCTGTCTGTAACCCGTGATGGACTCTGCAGGGTTGTGTCGGGGCGACATGAGCAGGACTGGATCTTCCCACTGCCCCTTTGGTGACCATTTTCTTCTTAGTGTTTGCCAGCGCTCTTAGCAGGAGTTACAAGTTTTGTGCAATTTCAGACTGAAGATCTCTGAAAGAGAATTATTGCATAAAACAAGCTTAAAACTCATGCTGACCCTTTATTTTCCCTGAGTGGATGAAAAAATGGCAAAAGTGAGGTGGAATGGCTGGATCTCAGTTGAGCTTTGGTTTCTGAAAGCGGCCTTCTCGTCTTTTCAGGTGTTAAGCTGAGGTTGGTCTGACCGCAACAGCTCCTCTAGGTGCAGTTGTGTCTTGGCAGACAGTGAGAGACTCGTGTGAGCGGATGAAGTCCTGAACCAGGATATTGTGCCTTCCTCAGTGGGAGCAGTGATTTGTTGAGCGTTTTCGTTTATATGACAGATCTAATAAAGGAACACTAAACATTCATATTCTGCATTTAGAATAAATAGTCTATTTTTTTAAGCTTTTAATGAAAATTGAGACATTACATAAATTCCCTAGAGTCTTATTTTATTTGTACTAATCATCTTGTTTTGACACAGAGAGATTAGAAGATAGTACTCAAAAATAAACCCAAGTATTTGTATATGACATCCTTGCTATTTATTTGTAAAAGTGCACAAATGGAGCAGCGTAGGGATATTTTAGTGGCAGTTTGGAGTATATTTTTAGCAAAACTTCATTCCTTTCTTGAAACTTACTTAACCATAATTTCAATGTTCTCTGAGCTTTCAAAAGCATTTTTTTCTTGCTTTTATCATCTGTTAAGTAACAAATCCAATGACTGTGGAGTAATATAATTGGGACGACACAAGTTTGTATTGCTCTATATCTGATGAAAGTAGGGCAGCATTTCAGGCTCTCAGTAACCTCTTGGTGAGCACTTAGTGAAAGTCTGATGGTTCTCTGATGTGGATGTCAAATAGGTCATTGATGATGCCAACTTAGCTGCAGGTTTGGGTCAGTTCCTTGCACAGTATCAGTTTGGAATGCCTAAAAATTAACGTGGGGTTTGATGAAAGGCTTTTATGGTGACTTTGCCATTCAGTCATAGTGCGGTTTCACTCCCAAATGCAGTTGCAGCTTTTCTTTAGAGCTCTTAATGAAATTCCAAAAATGATACCTGGTGGATATATTTCCTATATGACTTTGTTGTGTGGAGAAAATAAGTAAATTAAAAAAAGGACAAAAAGAACAATCAGTCATTAATTATGCACTGTTGCAATTCAAGATGCCTGCCTACCACAAAGTGTACCTTGATGTTGTGAGAAACAAGTTCAGTTCATCCCTAAGGTAAGGTAGGGAGCTAGAAATGTCATTGCAACCTGACTTGACCTGAGGTGGGGATAAATGGCTGTGTAGTATGTAGTCAGGATCTTCTTGTCCCTGGACAAGCAAGCCTCATTATTACAAAATGCACCATAAGATATGGAAAGGAATCTGACTTACCAAAGTACTAACATTTGTACATTTCTGTAGAAGGTCAAGTACATTTGCATGGCGTTTTTAATATTGGTGGTGGCACTATGCCACGCGACCAGTGGATCAAAGTCTAGGAGTACAAAAATGTTCTTACCCTAATTAAAATGAACGTAAACCAAAGTTGAATCTATTTTAAACCCCCTGAAGTAATCAGTCTTGTGTCCTTTTGGCACAAGGAGATGTGTGTGGGGAGGCCATGGGGCTCCCCAAAGCTTCCTGGCTCGCAGGGCACCTCGCTGGGGTGGCTCTGCAGCGGGTGCCTTCCCCTCGCACACGAGTGTCCTGGTCGGGTTTGGATGCTCGCTGTGCGGTACCGGAGTCTCTGCAGCAGGTAGGTGCTCAGACCTCTGCTTGTAGGTGCTCAGACCTTCCGAAATGCCTAACAATGCGGTGCGGAGTTTGGAAGACTTCTGAATACTGCCTTAATTCTTAAAGAGAAAGCTCTTGGATATGGAAAGCATATCAAAGATCAGAACACGTTCATTGTTGTCCTAGTTCAGTGTGCCTTCTCAGCTGTGCAGTGGAGAGACCTTTGTTCCACATGCTTTTGAAATATTCCATTGTAAGACGGTTTGGAGTTAAATGCTCCTTTGCTCTTCTATAGTTAGCTATTAAAATAGTTGACTTCCTTTTTTGGGGGGGCAAAGAACATACCTAACTCAATCAAAATCACCTTTAACTCTTAACCTTCTAGAGACTATTTAAGCAGCAGTCCGACGTTAGCAGGAAACTGTGTATTAACCAAGTTCATTTTAGGAGGACACTTGATCTGTGACGGTTGGGTCACTGCCTTCAGAAGAATGGATTTGCTTCATCCCTGTCTGGCTCCCCAAAGCAAGTCCTTTAGCCATTTCAGTCAAGTCTTTTTTTCTATGGTCGCTGCCTCCCATTCCCTGAGTTGAGTAGGTATACCTGAATCATTGCCTATTTTTCCCTCATGAACCACACTTGTTTATTAGTCTATGCTGTTGGTGACTTAGTTTTTATTGGCAGACAAGTGGTTTTAAATTCACGTTCAGAAACAGAGTAAGGTTTTAGTCCTTCAAATATAAATTAAGTTCCTGATCCTGAGCATGCATCTTTGTGGAGGTAGGTGTTAACAGGTGAGGCATAAAAATGTGAATCACATGTGACCTGCTCCTGGAAACAGCTATATATCTGAATAGCTCTGTTGACTTCAGTGTATTGCTGGTATATAGGATTATACAAATGCCTAAGACTTTGCAGGTTGATGGCTTGATGAGCATTTAGTATTACACTGACATAGATCCTGCGTTCAGAAATTGCCTTCTTAATCAAAACCTCCAGGCACCAATTGCTTGTTTAACCCATTTTTGTGTCTGCAGGTGACAGTATCAGTCTGCTTAGTGATGTTTTGGAAAGAAATGCAAATCTCTGAATCATATTTTTGTGAATGTGGTTACATGTTTTGTAATCAAAGCAGATTTTTTTTTTAGTGAATTTTGTTTTTTTCTCTTGTACCCTTTACACTTCAGGGGAGTGAGTCAAGTCACAGGGTTCAAAAAATTGCTGCTCCAAGGGAGGGCCTTCTGCTCCAGACGGAGCAGTGGAGGAGGCTGCCTGCCAAAGAAGGCAGCTGTGGCTACGAGATGAGTACCTGTCTGCAGTGTGCAACCATCGTTCTCCACTTGTAGAGGGAGCTCAAGAAAATTAGCTGGAGACTCATTTTAGAAGACAAAGAATTCATTTTCTATGTCATTTTGGCATCTATATTATGCTTTCTGCAGTAGTTGGAGTTGGCAACACTACTTGTTTTTTCCCAGAGTTTCAGGATATATGTGTTCTTGTCTGAAGGTGTTAGCTGACATCTGGCACCCTTAAGTTCAGGTCAAGACAAACCCATGGAGGTGTCAGATGAATAAGAAAATACTTTTCTCTCTAACGTTTTTGCAGGTGCAGTCATTTGTATTCCTTGTAACTATAGTAAAATAATGTCAGATGGAGTTTAGAAACTCTAGTGGGCTTTGCTAAATTACTAGGCTTCCAGTTATTTGGTGTCTTCGTAACTCTTGTACCTGCAATGGTGGGAAAGGGACTGCTGGGTCTTTATTTAATGGGTCGATGTAAATGTCCAGTGGTGAGGATTCCACAGGCTCCTCGTGTTAATTTGCTTAACTATTGCCATCATTAAAAGAGTGGTTATTTGCTGAAAAGTGGGTGACATGTACAAGCCTGGTAAGGAGAGAAGTGGAAATTTTACACTTCAGAAGACTATTACGATTTCTTCTCGTTCTTATCTCTTCCAGAGGAAACAAAACCAGTTTCTGTAACTTTCCCTTATAAGTCACGTTCCCTAGGCCTCTGATCCCTCTAGCTGTTTTTCTTTTCTAGCCTCCTTTGGAGGAGAAGGGGATGATGGGGGGTGAAAACCATGTGCCATATGCACACTGTTCTGGTGTTCCAGCTAAAGCCTTGCTACAGCTGACCGTGCTGGGGGACATTCTGTGACAAACAAATGTTTTGGTCTGGTTTGTGCCCCTCTGCATCCCGTCACCCCCACCCAGCTACTGTATTTCCCCTTTTCAGCCTTTCGAATATCTTGCATCTTCCAAGTTCCCCATCATACAGTGGAACCTCATTAACCAGCATAGTTTGGGACATTACTACCTTTCTCTCTAGTGAAATGTCGCACTTCTTCAGTGGAGTGATTCCCGTGCAGGTATGTGTTTTCTCAGGTACGTTACTGGGTGGGTTTTATGCAAATTCTATCTTGGCATTTGAGGCACAAGCAGGTTTTAAACTCCTGTGGAGTCACCAGTGCTGGTTCTGGGCACAGATTCTGTCTCTTTGACTGACTTAAAATTGTTACTTGCCAAGAAGTAGTTATTTGTTTATTTCTGAAAGGCTCGGTAAGTATGTAAAGAAATCCATAAGGACATGACACTGAGGTGTCCTGATGGTATCTAGCTAGAGTGGTGTGACGTTTGGGTATTGGAGGGGGTTGTGGAGGTGGTGCAGCTGGGCCACTGTTTGTATCTCACAGCCTTCTCGAGCTCCAGTATTGCACAAGCATCTGACCTAAGTGCTCTCCAGACTTACATAAGCAGCTATAAATCATGTGAGCGGTCCCAGTTAAGACAAAGGGCATAGTATTTGCAGGGTGGGTCTTTAGATTGATTTTAATCAGTTATTTCTTGGAATAGGTTTCTGTGACCATTATCTTCTCTGGCTTAGAGGTAGTCACAAAGTTTTGGGTTACTGAAAGCTGTAATTAACTTTCCCATTTTTTCAGTTTCCTTTTTTTTTATTTTTTATTTATATGGAAAATAGTTGATTAATTCCTTATTTAATTCAATGTTAACTTTTTTTCTAATGTTTGCATCCTATCTTAAATTCAGCAAAACAAAGGTAGAGAATGTGAGATGCTTCATTATAGAACAAAATCTGGATATAATAAAAGGACAGTAGAAAGTGATATCCGTAGGGTCATCTATAAAATGGATTAAATACTTAGAGGCAGGATTGTAAAAATATTTATAGAAGTAAAAATGAAAATCAGTTGTTCTCAAGCACTTTAAACTCAAATACAATTATTTTGTCAGTGGGATATTTGGTATGAGATGAAGGCCGCTACAGAGTTTACTTTGCCATCATAAACTACAAGGACATTTGGAAATACTTTGAGATAATATTCTCTGGATTTAAATAGGTAATCAAGTTTAGGTTTTTATTTACTGGAAGAGGGAGAATACTGATCTAAGACAGAGAAGGGTGCTGTGCCAAAGCAAACGTAAAACAGTGCAGACGAATGCAACTTTGATTTTTCATTCTGCAGCTTCAGAACATGCCCTGAAAACCCATCAGGGTTTAGGACACAGGGCTGCGAGTGCCAGGGCTCTCGTCCGCCTTGGCTGCACGCACCGGCACCGTCGCTGCCTGCCAGGGCTCGCAGGGGTCTGCCTCCTTCCACAGAACACGCGGCAGCGCAGAGATCATGACGTGACTGACTGCTTGTCACGACATAGTTGTCCGAGTCCTGCAGACCATCGTCTAGTATGCTTCTCTGTGCCATAACTGAGTCCCTGTGAAGGTGGTGCCACGGAAGGCAGCACGGCAGGGTTAGAGTCGTCGCGGAACCTGTACTCGGGCGGGCACACAGCATCCCCGTGACGAAAATGGAAAACAGTACCGAGAGGCTTGAAGGGTAATAGTGAATAGCAAATTAGATGAGCCCTGAAACATTCTTTCTCTGTATTAATTATATAATCATATTTGAAATAATTTATTGAATATCAAGAATTACTTACCAGTTTTCTGTCATCCTATAGACAGGGTATTTCAAGCGAGACCTCAGCAATTCATAGTGAGTGAGCAATGCAGTTCTTCTCAAACTGTGCCACTGTGCCGATTGTGTCTGACAAGAAGATCTCAAACAAATAAGAATTGATAAGAAACTCCGCTCTTTCACAGCCCTGTCTGTGTATATATTTCTGCTCTTTATAGCCAAATAATGTCTC
>NW_009596223.1:0-6333 GCF_000690535.1 Cariama cristata | reverse complement strand
TTGTTTAATGTATTTTTAGCTTTATTTAACGCAGTTAGTTTTTTTGAGGAAAAACCTTTACATTGTTTTGTCAGATTGGTCTCACCATTGGGAAGTGCTTTGCAGACCATGGGGATTTAGTTTTCTTCACTGATTTGTTCCCCACCTGGGGCTGCTGGGAGCGGTCCTCCGGCATGCGGGGCCGGGGAGGTGGGCTTGGTTGTGGGAAGCTCCGTGTCAAGGCCCCAGCCGTTGGGTACCGAGTGGATGCAGCTGAAAGGCTCCATCTCCATCTGTAAGGCTGCTGTGTGCCCATGAGAGAGCAAAGCGCCCTGGGATGGGAAAAGCAAAGGTGGTCAGTAGGTGATACGCTGTGTCCGACAAGCTGTCCATCCAGCTCGGGATCCTTCGTTCGTCAGTGGCCAAAGCCATGTGCTCTGGCAAGGGCTAGTGCATCACTTCCATGTCTTATCCTGTCCCTAAAGAGCCTGCTTCTCCAGCGTCTTTCATCAGAGGCTCCTAATGACCTAACCACCAAGGTCAGTTAGCCTTTGCTCTGTCATACAACTGCAGAGCTGGATGGAGACAGGCAAATTCTCCTTGGCCTAGGACGGAAGATATGGCCCATGTACAAGAGTTGGGTGCGATGGATACAAAAAGCAACAGCTTCCTTGGGTTCGGTTGAAAATTGCTGCTTTAGAGCTTAATTTAAAGGAAGAAAAAAATTTGTCTCATGGCACTCATAAAACATCTGTGTATCCATTTATGAGTCCTTTCATCAGTTAGCCTGTGTGTTTTAGTTTGGCGTGGGACTGCCTTTGGCCATGCTTTAGTGTACTTGGAGATTTCACAAAACTCAGCTGTAGCATTTGCGTTGAATTTAAATAACGCAAAATTGTGAACTGCAGCAGAGAAAAAGGTGACATATAGAAAGAGGTTTTGTTAGTGTCTAATTTCATTAAATTCTAAAACCTTAGGTGCTTCTAGGTGAAAATGAGTGATCTTCTCCACTGAATGAATGCAGGGGATTGAGGTCAGGGAGCAGAGGGGAGAGGTGGGAGGGCAAGGCTCTTCGTGCCTTACAGAAATCCCTGTAAGGTTTGTAGCCTTGAGGACTGGGGGAGAGCTGGGTAGGGTTGCTCACGTGCGTCCTCTCTTCCTTCTGCGCTCCGCTGTTTAATCTTGCCGCTGTCTCCAGAGGTACAGACTAAAGGCGATTGTGCTGGGATTTGCGCTGATCTGCCCGGACATGGTTAAAGGTCCCGTAGGTGCAGGAGCGCTGTGTTTCCATCGTGGCGCTGAGCTCTGAAATACAAGTTGTTCTGGTTAATCTCTTTTAGTGTCTATCTTGTGGGACTCAACAGAGACACAGACTTTGGCACTTGAGAGTTTTCTGTTGTTATTTTCAGTTGTGAATTCCCAGTTTAAGCCAAATGAATAGGCCCTGCAGGATGGATTCATCCTAGCAAATGGTAAAAAAAAAAAAAAAAGTTCATTTATAAGGAATGTTTAATTAGCAATAGCTATTGATGGATGAGTGGTATCTTTCATGTCAACACTACGTGAAATTCTAAGCTCCAAGGCTGAATGATGGAAATTAGCTGCTTAATTTAAATATGGCTAGTTTAACATTTTTTTTTCTTTAAAATTAACTCTATGACTAAGAAGAAAACACTTCTTTGAGTTTCCAGTGGCTTTGTCCATAAATGAGACGAGCGTCTGGCAAAGAGCCTGTTTAAAGATGGGAGTCCCGCACGCTTTCCTTCTTGGGTAGCCGTGACCAAAACCACTGGTTCTTTTCCTTGGTGCCTGTGCCACTGAGGATGACTCTGTTTCAAGGTGACCTTTTCTGACATAACGTAGTCGTGGTCTGGTCAGCGCCAGGGGCTCTTCTCATTTATGGACAAGGAATGTGAAAGGTTCCTGCTGCTCCTTCCTGTTCCAGACTGGTCCCTGGGAATGGGCAGAGAGGCACCGCGATGCCCCTGTCCCTGCGGGCTCAGGGTGGATGGATGGGTCGTGGGTGCTGCCAACTTCTTCAAACAAGAAGACAGAGCAGTATTCCTCTTCACCATCACCAGTAACACATACGTGTGTGTGTGTGCCCACGTACCACTTACAGCCCTTTAATACAGCCTTCAGTGTTTGCCATGTTTAGAGCATCTTCAAAACCCTATTAACCCTATTTTCTTTCTTTTTTTTTTTTCCTTCCAGCAGCAATTTTCTGGATCTGAGAGTTAAAAGAAAGTCACATCGGCCCCGAATGCCAGAAGATGATCAACTGTTTCCCAAGAACAAGCGGAAGAAGAGCTAGCGCTGCAGTGAAGTGAAGCTTAAAACTGTGCAGAAGGCTTAACGCTGAGAAATGCTTCTTAGTTTTTTCCATTTTTCAGTGTATCTCGGTGCTTAATAAAATGCTGGATTTTCGCGTAACTGGCGTTCATACTACCTTAAAATAACCAGATTGGTGCACTGATATGTTTTGTTACAGCACTGTGGGCCGCTGAACTTCAAGATTGGGCATAAGGTTCTGGAGTCCCCCTGGATCCTGGAGCTGGCTGGTGTGTCAGCTGGCACCGCGCCGTGCCGCTGAAGGCCAGGGCTCTGCGCCTCGCCGGGGCTGCTCCGTCCCGTGGGAGCTTGCTCTGCCCTTGTGGAAGCAGTCGCAGGACAGCGTTTTGCTTGGCGTTGGGCGGATGCTGGGGCTCCGGTTACCTGGCTTGGCTAGGGGGAGGCGGGGGGGCTGAGGGATGTGGCCAACTTCTGTTCTGCAGAAATAGGCTTTTTTTTTCAGTATGTCCGTGTAAACTTACTCATTATTATGTGTCATTATTTCAGTTTAAAGTCATTAAATTTGAAAGAAATTGGAAGGTCTTTGGACATCAAGTATTCTAGCTTTGCAATAAATACTAGCATTAAAAAATCTTATCTTAGAAGATAGATGGCGTTTTGTAATGAAATAAAGCAATGCAAGAAAATTGAAGTAAACCTGAGCAACAGGGTAAGTTTTTAAAAATACAGCTTGTAACTAAAATACATACCCTGCAAAATATTCAAAGGTGTTCTTACTGAGCCCGAAGCGTTGGTCACAGCCTTTCAGTGGGAAGTTTGCAAAGAAAGCACAAAACCTGTTTAATATTGAGCGTTGGGTGTCATCTGACTTCAGACATTTTGCTTTCAAAAATATTCCTCCCCAAACCATGGTTCCCGGCCATGTTTTTGTTCAGAACAGGCTAAATCTGTGGTGAATATAAGCTGTAATAACTCCACTGAGGTAAGTAGATGCAGAGGAAAAACGGGAAGATGATTTTGTTTGTTTGATTGTTTACTAAAAGCAAAGAGAGTAATTGTTGACTTCTGCTTTTAGGTCTGCCTTTTAATCATAGCAATTAATACAAGACAGATTTAAGTTTTGTGCAGTTAGAGAAGAATAAAAATGTTTGCATGCGTAATGGTCAATGAAATTCATGTAGATCAGTTTACGTCAGCTGCTGAGCATCCCTTGGACATTTTGTTATGTTTTAATCATGTTTGAGTCAGCAGCACTTCATTTTCTTTAATATGGTAATGGTATCCACTGTCATACACAGAGAGTAGCCTCCAAAAGCTCTGCCAATACTGTTAGAACATAAAACATCAGATCCAGCCGTACAGAGGAACGTGCTTACACCTCTAGTAAAACCGGAGGAGGTTCCCTTTCTGTTCTGCTCCCTTAGCCCGGCGGTGCCTGGGCAGAGCGGGTGCCCCACGGACCCGGCTGTGCCGGGCTGGCACTGCGGCACGGCGGGCTGATGCTGCGGCATCGCTGTCTTGGCTTTAAAGCACAATTACACGTTTAAGCACAGGGCTGTAAGGCTGGGAACCTGTGACAGCTGATGGATTGCACGATGGCCAACTTGCTAAAGGTCAGCCTGGAAATTATAGTCCAGGTGCCGTGTACTGCGCAAGGTCCTTAACTATGCTGGATCAGCAGAGAAAATTAGGATCCCGCAATACTTAACTAGCTGGGAGCTTCCCTTTTTAATATAGTGAATGGGCTTTAAATGGGTTGTATCAATAGCAGATACTTCTTGTGTAGCTTTGGAGCCTGGTGCCGCTTGCAGAGTTAAATTTGTAGTTAATAACTACTGATGGAAGATAAAAATGTATTTCAATACCCCATAAGGAGAAATAGTCTAATTTATTGAGGAAGTACAGGCTAGAAAGTACTTCTTTTAAAAAAAAATCAATATAGAAGGTGAATAAAAGCATATGAAATGTGAAGTACACATTCTGTCTGCGTTAGTGGTGAAAAGGGTGGCGCAAGCCCTGCTGAGCGTTGTCCCGGGAGGCTGGAGCCCGGCGCGGGATTTTGTAACCCTCCAGAGCAGAGCAAGGCAAGGAAATGCTGTTGGAGCCCAGGAGGTCCTGGAGAGCAGCGGCGCGGTCCTGGCTGTCACCCCGACTTCAGAACGTGTCCCCTGACGCTTGAAGAACGCAAGAAAAAGGGTTGCCCTTGAAGATATACTCCTTAATGTAAAAAAAATTCATAAGCTTTGGAAATTACTGTTTTCCTTCTGTTCATTCAGTCGAATAATTATTTCTCCAAGCAGAACGCCAGAGCTTGGTCCCTCTTTGGTGTGCATTTCGAAGGGTTCCCTTCCCGTCAGCCTGGGCAGAATGTAAGGAGACGCTGACCTTCCTAACAACGTTTTAATCTTTTGCCAATGTTTTGGATATAAACCCTTCTGTTGTCGTTTGCAGTGGCCCGTTGAGTGACCTGCTGTCTTGGATCTGTGGCAGGCTTTCCCCAAAGAGCTGTTCTCAGTTAAAAACCAAACTGTTTCTCTCTTATGTACATCTACTTCGTTTTCTGCAAATATCAGGCTCAGATGTTTATTTTTTTATATTGATTTTGGCATTTAAGGCTGCCCTTGCTTGCATCGCCAGTGTGGCTGTTCAGCTGGTGCCTGCGGTGTGCTGCACAATGCCGGACCAAACCCGAAAACCGCAGCTGCAAACCAGGCTCTTGCCCATCGCCTCTGGGCACCCGCAGAGATGGGGGGCAGCAAACCCCTGCGCCTCTGGTTGGGCTGCCGCAGGTCGCGTTGGCCTCAGCGTGGGCTAAGGCGGCGGCTGAGCCGGGCAGCCCTGTCGGCAGCTGCTTCTCCAGGGTGGGAATGCGTTCTGGGCTGCGGTGAACAGATGCCCGGGGGTCGGGATACAGAGAATCTTCATTGCGAAGGCTACGTTGGCTGTACTGATTTTATGCTTTGTTTTTCTTGTGTTTCTTTTCATGTAATTAAGTGACTGAGCCAAGTGTAATGCTTCTGCCCCTTCCTCCTGCACGGTGCAGTGTCTCTCCCCGGTGCTGCGCATCGGGAAGGACGAGTAGAAAGGAGGAATTCAGAGGATGCACCCTCTCCTTTACTAGAGGAGCAAAGTCTCGAGGGGATGAATAACACCAAGCACGAATCCCGGCCTTCTCATCCCCGCAAATGTCTTGGACCTTCATGTGGAAAGGGAGCCAAGTCGCCGAGCGAGCGAGGGCTCCGCGGCGCAGGCAGGTTTTGGAAAGGGTTTAGCGCTTTGCTGTTCTTTGGGAGGAGGGCGGGAGCAGCGGTGGGTCCGAGCGCAGGACCCTCTGCCTGCTGAGGAAGCCGCAGCAGAATCCCTGGTGGTGCTGGAAACGCGGTGGGTTTGGGTGGGGGCGGCCGAGGGGGCTGGAGCCGATCCCGACCGCTCTGCTCCCGGACGGCGAGGGATGCCCAGCTGGGACTTCCATCCTACTTTCGAGAGCTGCGTGGTGTCAGAAATCAAATGAAACTAAGCCATCTGATCAGCTTGCAGTAAGTAGAATCTAATTCAGATTTCACTTTCTTTAACCGTTTTATTTGTACAAAACTCGTTAATCAGGGAGAACGCTGTAAGGCAATATTCCTTTCCCTAAGAAAACTCCTTAACTTTCCAGTATAGGCAGCTCTAAATCAATTACTTTTAATGATCAGGTAAAATAAAATATCGTATATAAATTCCAGGATATTAACTTTGGTGAGTGAAAGGCTCAATTGTGAGAGGATCCTGCAAGTCTGGTTTTATTTTTATTCCCCCCCTCCCCGTGAATTCTGTTATTTTAGGTGTGTGTTAGGATCGTAAAGGAACAAGAACCACCTCTGGGCTGCTGTTGACCCATCCACCACAACACCAAACCATTTTTTTGCCTCCAGTTAGCGCAGCCCGGTCGGCGTTCGCGGCTGACACCTGCTAGTTACTGCCCCGCGTCTGGGTCTCCCCTTGCAGGTCAGAACGCACCTGGCCGGGGGATCTGGGTTCCAACGCGGCTGAAACGCCAGCTTGGCAACACTGAAAATGCGA
>NW_009596222.1:71547-98728 GCF_000690535.1 Cariama cristata | reverse complement strand
AAGAAAAGAAAAGAAAAGAAAAGATAAGATAGAAAAGATAAGAAAGAAAAGAGAAGAAACAGACGAAAGACAAGAGAAGAAAGGCAAGAGAAGAAAAGAGAGGAAAAGACAGGAAAAGAGAGGAAAGAAAAGAGAAGAAAGAAAAGAGAAGAAAAGAAAAGAGAAAAGAAAAGGAGAGAAAAGAAAAAAAAGTCCTGCTCTTCCAAGATCCTGAGAACATCCTCAAAGAGCCTTGTCAGAGGAAGCCAGCGGGACCAAGAAGTTGAGGTCTGCTGCTGCAGCCCCCAAGGAGAGAACAGGGAAGCAAATACATGCAAGGAGGAATAGCCCCAGAGGATTTTGTTAGAAGTATCTGCCATAAGGTAACTCTCTAGCATTGAAAACAGGAGAGTAAATGCAACACATACATGCAAAGGTAATGCCAGTATTTAGATTTTGTTTTTCTTCCTAGTTAAACACCTGATATTAACCTGCAGAAATCATCGCTCCCCTGGGAACTGTACCCGCAGTGTAGCTGAGACCTTCATGGTCTTGTGTAATTGAACCTGAGGCACCTCAGGGTGGCTGAGTGCTGCTGAATAATCTGGGGGTGTCATGTCAGCTTTTTAAAGGCAGAAGAGCATCCCTTTGGACCACGATGAAAGTCCCTAGACCACAGCCATCGATGGAAAAGAGACTCGCTGGCCCCTAGGTCACCCACTAACAACCACAAGTGGGGCAAAAGCTTCACAAAGTGAGCAGGGAGGAGGCTGGGCATCAGCAAACAAACATGTCCTTTAAGAGAAGGGAAGGTTAGAGAGCTTGGAGGAGGAGTCTCTGTCAATTTGCTGCTATTTTAGCACTCTGCATTCAGAAGCCAAGCTGACCAAAAGCAATCAGGACAGGGCATTGATGGCCTAAAGTGCTACTTCTGTGAAAACTGGATTTCATCTATGCCTTCCAGCTGCCTGGCTGTGGGAGATACCTGCCTCTGAGAGAGGGGCAAGCACATAATCACCACTGAATATTTGGCCCTCCAGCCTGCTGCTTTCATTGCTGAAGCCACGGCAGCACTGCTCCTCGGCACTGCCCACAACACAGGGCAGCCCTCCCCAGCATGGAGGAGCACCCCAAGACCCCATATTAGCCACCTCCCAAATCATGACCAGTGCCGATCGCCCTTTCCTCTGGCCTCTTCTTTTTTTTTTGGCATCAATGACTCTTTTAACATTCAGTTTCTCACCTCTACCCTTTCACATGATAGTTTAGTCAGGAATTATGCCTAACAATGTTTTATCTATTTTTTAGTTGCCATGTGTTTACCATGGGAGCCATGCTTTTGGAGAATCATGGAACAGACACTATGCCATGGAAAGGTGCCTTTCTCAGAGTTCACAGGATACGTCCTCATGGGCCTAATAGCAGATCTGTTCCCAGCTCCTCTGCAGAGGAAACTCAGTCTGGTCTGGCCTGATAGGGCAAAGGGTTTCTGGAGCAATGCATTTGATAGTTGTAGAAAATGTTACCCACTAAGCTGAGAACAGAGAGAGTCCCAGGAGAAGATGTGACAAATGAGACCTGTGAGGAGATTTGCTTTTTCAGGTGACAGAGGACAAACAGCACTTGGAAGTCCAAGACGTGTATAAATGGTTATTTGTAAGGTTGTCTTTTTGTAAAATATATGATTTTGTGGTCTTTGTCAGGTCATTTGATAAACCTCAGAGACTCAAAGCACAGCTGGGCTTATGCAGCTGCCCTTGGTGGAAGGTCATCACTGAGATTTGCAGGAATTTGTACTATAAAGGCTCGGCCTTGACCAGAGCATCAGGGGATTTCTCCCCAGGAAAAACAACAGGTTGGCATTTGGTACCTCCCTGGTGTGACTGTACACAGTCAACAGGAATCAAAAGGCATTACCATGCGACAGCTCAGAGGCCCAGTGCTGCCTGACCAGCTCTTGCCAGGGCTCATGTTTGCCCAGCAGCATTGGGACAACTGGCAAGAAACCCCTCAGCTTCTGGCTGGGACATCTTGGGAGCCTGAGGATTTATATCACCCTTTAAAATGTCTGAGTCACAGCAAACATTGTATCTATTATGGTAAATTTTTGAATAGAGGCTGAAATGATCATTTTTCTTCTTACAGTAGCAGTACACGTTTTTCTTTGCCTCCTAGTCTAGAAGCTTAGGGTTGCCTGGTTACTCTGACTCAGAAGCTCTATGAGGTGTCTCTTGGTGAAGGAGTAGATACAATTTGGCAATTAGAGAAGCTTGATTTGTCATCGAAATGTAGAAATCCTTAGGAAAAAATAACCATTTGAAGAGCAGTTGTACAGCAACCGCAGTGAGAAAACTCTCAGAACGTGCATTGGTACTCAACATTGCTGTTTTACTTATTGTAGAGGCATGAAGGTCATTAATAATATATGCAATAATTAGGATTTTTTTTCAGTGTTCAATTAATAGAATCCTGTTCATAGCATATATGAATTGCAAATGTGATCAGAAAAACATTTTTGTTGAAGAATTTCCCCACAGACTAGTGCTATAAAAAGACTCCATTCAGCTGGCAATATATTTATCTTGAGCTGGAGTTAAAGGAACATGGTGTATTCAGGTGAGGGCCACAGTACAGCCATCACAGCAAGGTGAAAAGTGTCTTACCCGCTCAAGTGTGCACATGTGTACATGTATATTCATATATATTATATGTGTGTGTATGCATGCAGATGTTCTTATAACTATACATTTGTGCTGATTTGGGAAATCTGTGATTGCAGAAAGGGTTTTATTTTGCAGAGTATTTCCTTTAGAACTGAAGCAACTAACAGTTGCTTCATAGATGTCCTTTAGTTGTTTGCATTTTGATGAATGGCAGCAAACACTCTAAGAACAAGGAGGGCATTTAATCGTCAGGAAGGTGGGGAATATTTGTGGAAAAGTGAGATCTGTGGACCAACAGTTTTGCTTGGAGGCCCAGGGAGCAGAAAGGCTTAGCCAGTGTAAACTCTAAAAGGTCAGCATTTTATTTAATGAACTTAACCTTCAAGAAAACAACCCTCTTTCATGTAGGATATCCCCTTAGTCTCATTTTATTCAACTAGCAATAAATACAGAACAAACAGAATGACAAAAAAGTCCCATTTTGTAAATCTTGCCATGTTTTTAATCAGGTGTCGCCAACTCATTTTATATAACCTGAGATTAAATTTTGGCTACCTAATGCTGTATCTAGTAGGGGTAAGGTAAATCTATGGCATTGTATGGTTCTTTTATACCCTTGTGTTATGTCCACTACTGTAACCTACATCACCAATGTCTGAATCATCATCTGTAACCTCTGCACCAGATGTGCTCTCATAGGCTCACTTTGGATGCTGCTCAGTTGCAACGGGCTATTGGCTTAAACACCTCCATGCTGTTGGGGCTTCCTACTTCTCACAGTCTTCTTTTTTTCAGCTCTTAAAATGCAATGGCTGTAAGAGAGAAACAGAAAGCGATAGGTGTTTGTCCTCTTATTAAAAAATAGGGTAACTCAGGAAAAATGTACATCACCCAGGATTTTCAGTAGTAGGTAACTGGCTGTAACAATCATTTTAAATGCGGAATGGTGAAACTGTTAGGTAGTCATGGTATCATGAAGGTCTTACCAGAACTTTGCCAAAGAAAAATTGTGCCTCACTAATCTCTTACCTAAGTTTGGTTTCTTTACCAGAATCAGTTACAGTTAATGAAGCAAACAATCAGAATAAATATGTTTTCAGCACGGCACAAGGTGAGCCTACAATATTCACTACAGGAATGATATGTAATCTGGTTACTAATTACTGTGGGAAAAGCCCAGTAACATGAGATAATTTGCAGCTAACACCTCGCCGTCCAAATTTGCATTAAAATATGAGAAATGGAGAAGAGTTCAGGAAGACTTACTACAGCAGAGCTGGGTGAGCAGTGAGGTGGGAGATGGCATGCAGCGTGGTGGCTGGCAGGAATAATTAGAGATAATGGCAGTATAAATTAGTACCACCAATTAAAAAATAGGTATGTAGTTCAGATGCCTGAGGTGGATGGTCAGTGGGCTGTGGTAGCTCCTCTCCCCTGTGCTCCGAGCAGCCCTCAGAGCTCCACAACCTCCCAGGGCTGGCAGGGCCCCAACCTTGGCGCTGTGGGGTTGAACCATCGCCAGCACCCTCCCACCGCTCAGCAGGCATTGGCGGCGGGGAAAGGAGAAGGGACAGCTCGATTAAGAAGAAATGGCATAAGAAATTAGACTGTGGGTTCGTTGTTGCAGATCACAAATCAGTAGTCTATCTGTGACCAGGAAAAGGGTTTAAAACCTGGTCATCACAACAAAGCAGCATTTAAAAACAGGAGAGTGAACATCAGTGATACAGTTTTTCTTAGTGAGTGGGCTACCTCCCAATAGGCTGCTTATTCTGTAATGACCTATTAAAGCAGTATTTGCATCCTCCCTTGAGGATCCTCCACTTGCTTCTTCACTGAGCTGGTCTACTGGGTGAGAGGTATGTGGGAGCCAGAGATACATCAAAGCCAGTATGACAATACTTGTGCTTCTATATTAAGGTTCACTCACATGTTTAACAACATTATTCCAACCACTGTTATAGTTTTGACTGATATATGTCTTATGTTCTATTTTCCGGAGATAATATCCATGTTAACTCTCAGGGAATCACAAAATAGAATGCACTTCACCAACCTGTTCTGTATGTTTTCACTGACCTCATGTATGCAATATACTTTGTCTATACAGGTAGTTTATTTAGGAGGACTTAAAGAGAAAACTGCAAATCAGAGATGCATTATATTTGTATTCCTGTCTGTAAACCCTTTTTAGTTATTAAGATTTATGTTTACCTTTAGTCAGAAATATGGTCTTTCACATCTTTTGCCAGTCATACTTTGGCTTACAGAAGCTGCCACAGTAAAGAGATACTTTGCATTTCCAGATTGTCTTTCCGCAGCAAACATGATATTCATAGGATTTCAGGGCTCCCTATTGCAGGGGAGGAAGGATGCAATAACACCAAAGTGGAAAGCCCAAGGACAAAAAGGATCTGCTTTTATCCCAAACTTCTCACAGCATCAAGTGCTTCTTTGTAATGCTGCAAGTACCATGGTACTCCAGCAAGATTCATTTAACAAAACCACCTGAAATACGCACCAACAGAGAGACAGAAAAAGCTTTCAGATCCAAACCTGAATTTAACAAATTTACAGAGAAAAAAAAGAAAACACAATGTAGAGGAGACTGACTTCTCAAGCCCCGAGGGACTGACACTCTCCTATCAGAACTGGGTAAATGCAGTTGCCACAATGTTAGCCTAAACTGCAGCCCTCAGAAGGATCAGGCTGGTGGCAGGCTGAAAACTCTTTTCTGCACTTTTGATTTAATTTTAGTACAAGGAAAAAGATTTTAATATTGCTCTTTCTTGCCTAATGAATGATCAAAGTTTTCCACATCTCCAGATGGAAACATGCTGGGCCCAATTTTTTTTCCCAGTCTATGCCCACACGATGCATTCACAGCTTCCCTGTGGAGTAACATTACTTGAGGCTCAGAGAAAGAATAAATAAATTAGTAAGAGGCAGCTGTATGAAATATACATCCACATATATAGCTGTGAGGTTCTGGCCTCATACTTGGAACTTCTTTTTACAGGCTAACCCACAGCCTGGTACACTTCTGGCTTCCTACTGTGAACTAGTTTACTCCTTTTTCGTCACTTTATTACATATCTGGTGCATAATATTAATGATGTTCTCAGCAACAGAGAAGAATTAAACACCAGTGATGATGGAGAAATAATCAAGAGGAAGGAAGTTTCTAATGGGAAAATGGAGCCTCCCACAGAGAAATCTGCTTAAAATATCATCTTTTACTAATTGATACGGCCACTGATGTTGGAGATATTGTTGTTTTGCACCTGATTTAAATAGAGTTCAAAGAATACTTAAATCAGACATGGAATTTGAAGTGCTTATTGTGTGTTTTCTGAAGCAGTGTTGTAAAAAAGATATTTTAGAGACCCTGGAAACTCAGCAGCCAATACCAGTGATGCTCCAGCTGTGTGGGAAAGGGCTGGGATGATGCAGTTTCATATCATTAGGTGGCCTAGATACTCACCCAGGTATATCCACCTCTGTGTGAAGGAGAAATTGTGATGATTCCCTGGATCCTTACTCCCCAGAGACCGGTGCTGCTGGAAAAGGAGGAGGAGATGAGGAGAATTAACCCACCTGCCCAGTAAAGGGCTCTCTATGAAACCTGCAGTGGGGCAGATACGGATTTGTAAGAAGATTTCTGAAATGGAGAGTGTAACAAAGTCCAGGTTGGGTTTCCCAGGCTCCTCTGAAGGATTAAGTGCACATTGCAGTGGATTTTCTTGCATCTGAAGCTGTGAATGCAGAGTGACAGTATTCACACAGGACCCCTGGGGACCACTGAATCCATTCCTGACAAAAAGTAGGCTGCATGTATGTCTTGCTGCATGTAGGAGTTAGCTGCTTCTCTGCTATGGAAGTATCGTCCTCAAGGTTATTTTTGTATAGCCGCTCTTTCTCTCAGTATGTGCAAAGTCTGAAGTTTTAATTGCTTTCTGATGTTTGAGCCTTTAGGATTCATGTTTTTATGATCCTCTGCAGCTATTTAATTTATATGAATTCATATAAACAAAAGCTGATTTTTTTCCATCCAATAAAGTCCCTGCATTTAAGTACAGAAACTAAAGATACATATTTCTATCAAAGAACTAACTATTTATTTCAAATGTTTTCCTGCATTATTATTTAAGGGTGTAGGAGGAGGGGGAGAGGGAAGAAATGCATTTCTCTGCTTCAACCACAGAGGTGCAAACCATGAGTGAAACTGCTCCTCCAGCTCCCTTCCTAGCAAACAATGGTTCTTCAACGCAGCTTAAGATCACTTTTTCATTTTATTGTTGACTTGCTCAGCATTAACTTTGAGGAAGAGAAGTAATGCTGTGCAGCATTCTGGCTTAGTGGGAGATAGCAGCAATAGCTACAGGAAGCCTTTTTAAGCCTTTCTGAAAGCAAGATATCAAAGGGCAAAAGCTAAGCTACAGAGAATGCTTATTGTACCAAGACAATAGCACAGATACCCTCACTGGAGCTGGTTAAGATTTTTTTTTCATGAAGCCTTTCATATTGCTGTCAGAAAATGCCAGCCCATTGAAACTTTTCCTGACAAGGTACTGATGTACCGTTCCTCAGTAAGAGCTTCTTTAATTCATAACATACACCTGGTCAAACAAAGAGAAGTTAACTCTCCATGATGCACCAATGTTGCCATGATGCCCAAGCTACAGTCACTCTTCCTAGAATTTTTAATTAAACTTCAAAAGAACCACATAAGCAAGCATTGACACTCTCCACAGAACAGGGATTTTATTCTTCCAGCTCTCCTTAGTCCTCCCCTAAAGGCAACACACTGTGTGTCAGCTCAAGGAACGTATGTCTGGGAGAAGCTCTGCCAGGAGGAAGGAAGTTGGATTGCTGTTGCTAGAGGGGCAGAGCTGGGGTTTCCAAGGTATTTTCGCTATGTACTTCCTTGCTTTCAAAAATGCTCATATTTGAGCTCAAACTGAGGCTGAATTCGTAAGTTGCTACATGTTTTCTTGTAATTTAAACATTTTTGTTCTCTTCAGGCTGCTGCCATATATGATGAACCTTAACCATGTTCAGTAAGATCTTAAGAACATAATATATTGCCAGCATCAAGGAAGACTACAGCTGCAGTAGCATAGTCATCTATAAAACTCATGTACAGAAGGTAGAAGCATTTCGTACATTGGAAACCTCTGAATGGGAATGTTAACACCACCAGAGCGTTCCTCTGCTCTGGGAAAAACACTGCCAGATAGTAAACCCCAATAAACTGAGACAGATGAAGACTTGGATTAGCATCTCATGTCAGAACAGGTTGGAGTAGATTGGCTTCTTTTTACATATAAGGATTTCTAGAACAAGGCTGATGTTTCAGAGCTTCTTGATGTTTCAGTCTCTTGTCTAAAGGTCTGCCTGCAAAAAGCAGCAGTTCACTCCATAGTGACTCACTTTAGTAGATATAACACAGAAAACCTCCCCAACGGCACTTTATTCTGAGTCACATTTCTCCGAAGTAGCATCTATTCAGTGTACATGGACTGACTTCTTACTTCTGACTGTCATCTTACTTGATCAATTAAAATCTGGAGCATTGCATAAACATTACTGGAGGACAGGTATAGCCTAATGGATTTGCAGCTACAGTGGTGATGGAATAATACATCTGCATAACAACAAAGTTAACATACAGTACTAGCCTCCTGCTTTTAGAACTTTTGTTTGTATTTTGTAAATAACCGCTTTTGTATGTTGTGGTCTTTAGGCAACACCTAGGAGATGAATCAGGGATAGCTGGATATAGCTGTGTATGTGTGTGTATGTCTATATTTAAATGCATTTTTAATATATATACACACACACCACACAGATATGCATATATACATGAATATATGTATACATTTTATCTATAAATACACATGCACAAATTATTTTTCCACATCAATTACTTTGGTTGGCTATTCATGAAAGTATGGTACAAGAGAGAGCTCGAAGACTCATAGCAAGAGTCACGGTACGCTGTCGGACGCCTACCACCGATGCTCCCAGAGGGATTCTGGCTGAAGTCAAAGCAGCCTTCATGAGGTAAGAGAACACGTCATAGTGAAGAGCCCAGGGCGGCCGGCAGGCTGGCCCTGCAGGAACCGTAGGCACAGGGGCAGAGTTAAGAATAAAGACTTCACTCTCCTCCTGAAAGCAAACCAATTGAATTGGTGAAAACTTGAGACTCCCCCAAACTTCTGTTAAACGTTTCAAGCTGATTCAAGCTAAGAAGATTAAAATGCATAATTATAATTATGGAATATTAGTGGGAAAAAAATTGCAGTATACCCACAGAAGTGAAATGAAAGCTTAACAATTATAGTTATTGACAAACCTGACATACACAAGTGTTGTTACTCATAATTAAGTAGTAATCCTACTTAGCAATATTCTGTAAAGGAAATGTGGCTTTCTCAGTTAAGACAACAGTGGTGACTCTTACCTCAGTTCTACTTTAGACATGTACATAGTCAGCATTGATGTTGGAACTTGAACTTGATCCGTAACTTCCTTCATGTTCAAGAGAGAGAAATTAGCATAGAATAGCAGAATCATTTTGGTTGGAAAGGACCTTTAAGATAATTGAGTCCAACCATAAACCTAACACTGCCAAGTCCACCACTAAACCATGTCCCTAAGCACCATGTCTACATGTCTTTTAAATGCCTCCAGGGATGGTGACTCCATCACTTTCCTGGGCAGCCTGTTCCAGTACTTTACAAGATATTTTGGGGTGTGTTTTATTTGATGTCTTAGATGTGGAGTTTAGGAGGAGACTAATTGTGTCCCAGACTCCATCAACTATGTAGATTCGATCTCTGTTTTTAAAGGGGACCTCAGGGGACTGACAGATAGAGATGTTGGCTCTTACTCAGATGGATACTATTTTGGGTAGTCTTTGCAAAGAAAGTTGCTGATACTTCCCAGGTTTTCTCAGGTCCCTCCCTCATCCCTCACACACCTGGCATGGTGGAGTCCTCTCTCTTGCCATTTCTTTTCCCCAACCCCTGGCGGCACAGGAGAGTCATGGCTTCTCTCCATTCCCAGTACGGCATTTGGCTGGAACGTGGTGTGAAGGGCAGTCATCTTGGTGAGCCATTGTGATTTGTACAGCAGGTTTGATAGAAGGCTCTGGTGTCCACAGGGACTATTTCACCTGCCTGTACTGGGCTCAGCCCTTTCACCAGGACATGATGCAAACAGCCCTGTGCTACATCTCCAGAAGAGATGACAGGAGCCTAGGCAGTTGCAGCTGAGCACTGTGGTGAAAGAGGATGCCCCAAGGCTGTGGAGTCGTGTTGCCATTTGGAAATGCTGTGCCATCACTGTGCTCCTGAATGAGGGAACCGACATGGGGGTACTGTCCTTGTACATTTAAGCAGGGCTAAATAAAGGGTTTAACTAAGAAAGCATTTGGAAGGAGGTCAGGTCTCACCTGCATATGGGTCCTGGTATGTGTTTCTTGAGTTAATGAGGCTATTAAGAGGAATATGGAGTCATGGTGCTCAACCATGGTGCATTACTGATGCATAGAGTTTACTACACTGATGGTTGCTATGGACTGCAGAGTTATAATGCGGGGCAAAACACAACATGCATGCACAGAGAAATGTACGGATATTCATTTCTCAAAGAAAGGGTATGGTATTTAGCTGAGTGGTGTAAAAGATTGGCTTCAACAGCAGGCAGGCTAGCTATGTATCTCAGGAGGTGTGATCACACTGCATATATCACACCTGTGCTATAGCATGTAAGTTTCTGAGGAAGAGAAAGAACTTAAATGGCTAAGTAGATGTGCTGATTTAGCTCAGTGGTAAGTGACATTTTGGGGGCAGAAAGAAGGGGTGGCTAGATTTCTGAGTAGGTTGGAGTGTGATGTACTATTTGCACCCTTACTGTTGATACAGTGAATCTCAGTGGCTCCCTGTAACTACACAGTAATTGTCCAGCTCTCTGCACTTGCTTGTGTATGGAGCATCTTTTAAGCCTCACTTCTTATTAAGCATGACCTGCCACAACATTAGCATTATGATCCATATACTTCATGGATATCCATTTTCACTGTCATACAGATTTTCAAACTTGGAAATTATAGACCCCAAATTTATCATATCAATATTTAATAGTTTCCAGTGCTGGAATAATTCTGTACTACCTAGCACTTCATACCTATGATTAATAGCCTTAATATTTACCTTACTATACACATATATTTTACCTGATATTGATACTATGCTGCCACCCTTAATTTCAGTAATTTAAGGTATTCTTTCAGTGTTTAAAGACTATATCAGTTTCAAGTGAAATTGCAATCCATATATTATTTAAGTCATTTTAAGCTTCAAGTCACTTTATATGACATCATTTCCCTTACATCCTTGCTCAATACATACAGCACTTACTCATAAAAGAGAATGAGTTAGTCAGATGAACAGAATTTTCAAGGTCACTATATTGTTAATAAAACTTGTTAACTGACACAGGCATTAGTCATAAAGCTGAGTAAATGTAATGATTAAGCTACTGACAGCTCCTCACCATTCTGTTACATCCTGCCTTCTAAAGAGAGAATTTTTATTTTGGGTCCTGATTTAAACCTACTTAAGTCAGTGGAAAAACTCCCTGTGGCTTCACTGAGCTTCGCATCAGACTGCCACTAAATAACAGAACCATACTCACGAAAGCAGCAGACAACAGGTTGGTAACTCGGGCAGACTCCTACGTATCAGCTCCTGGCACAGTTTGTAGCTGTAACGTTCATCTCCACAAAACAGATGGAGCTTGACCAAGCTCTAGGTGGAACTGTAATTACATTTTATTCCTTCACACATCTCTTACTGCAGAAAGCACAGAATTACTCTGCTGCAGTAAGCATGGAATAATTATTGTTTGGACTTGATGAGAGTTTGTTGATCCCCCAGTGGTAGGCTGTTACTCATTTGTTGGGTGCAAGGGACCAAATGAGAGTATACATGCAACATGCTACCATACAAAGTGTGCAATAAACAGAGTGATCAATAACCAAATTGAGACACTTCAATTTAATGAAATCCCCACTCAGCTCCCTTTCAGTGATAAGGAGTACATTATTTCTGTATACATGACCACTCTATACTGAATACTAATGAGTACTTTGTATTCTGTTTAAAAGTGAAGGATTTTGTCAGGCCTAAGTCTGCTCTGCCTTACTCAGACAGTTACCAATGCTGTAAGATTAGGTCTTCGGATGATCCTTGCCAGATGAAAAGTTGGGAGGCTGGAAAGAAGATGGAGGCATTGTCAGTGCCAGTATGTACAATACAGGATGAATCACATCCTATGTGGGATCCCACATCTCACCTAGTATGAGACATCTTGGATACTTCTAAATCTGAGCTCATCATCCTAATGTCCCTTGGAAAACGGAAAGATGGCAACTTTACGGTGCCATTTAAATGACCTCCTGTAGGCATTGTCTTTAATGTGAAATGAATTACGCCATTGACTCCAGTGAGTATACTGAATAAATCTCCATTGACCAAACAAGGGTCCAAAGAAGACTCACTTATATGTAGGTTTCCACATGGTGAGATTCATTCAAGACAGTCCCGCCCAAAAGCATCTGCTGCTGGGTACCACAAGGCAACAGAAAGACCAAGTTGCCAGTACACGTTGCCACCAAAAAGGGCAGAATCCCTCCCTGGCAATGCCGAAGCACTGCAATGCACCCCTTAGGAAGCAGAGTCTGCCACAGAGACTGAAGGAGCACGGAAATCCTCTATGAGGAGACTGTCCACTGCAGTCCCATGTAGAAGCAAGGGACTGCATACAATAGAAAATGTCCAGTTAAACTGACAACTTGCTAACCAAAAACATACACGATGTGTATATAAGGTGTCTACAGACTCCAGAGAGTGAGGCATTAAATACACCCGAAAGTAGTGGGGGTCAGGTAGCACCTCGGCCAGAAAGCTGATCTGGTTAGGATCAGCAAGACAGTGAAGTCTTTGTCATTAGATGGAGCTGGAAAAAAACAGAATGTACGAACAGTATCATCAGAGTGTCACACAGCAGAGGGACAACAGCAGCAAGGTGAAAGGACTCCTCCTCCTGGTAGCAATAATAATAAGGGAACATTTAATTCAAAATCTGAGGCACCTGAAAGATGTATCCAGAAGGTACAACACAACAGTAGCATAGACTTGGTCCTTTAGTGCAATTCATCTACTAGCACTACAGCCCCTGCTACAGCCACCTGCCACTGAAACAGCTTTTTCTGAACAAAGCAAATCCTAATCTGGCATGGTTCTAAGAAAGCGAAATCAAGGTTTTGGGAGAGGGACCAGAAAGAAGCAGCAGTCCATGCACATGGTGAGATTGCTGTTCGCAAAGCAGCTAGAAAATGGAGCTATAAAATTCTCTTAAGAATTTGCTGTTTATGTAAACAAGCATGGAGTCCTCCTGCATTATCATAGAGTATGTCGTTCATGAAACAGTATGGATACATGCAGATGTTCGTTTAGGCAACAGAATTACTTTCATCTCTTAAAATTATTTTGATCTCTTTTATCTTTTATTTTTGCCTGAAAATACTCTTAACAAATCTTAAACAATATCTTAATAGGTAAATATAGCTGGAAAAATGGTGAATACATTTTTTTATTGTCAGTGATGTGTTCATTATACTCACGTGATAGTCACCTCTCTTCCTCTTCTGTTTTTGTCTTCATCTTCCCATAATCCTAGGCTGGAAAGACTCAAAAAAAAATCGGCTCTTATTTTTACATGTTCATTTTTGTATAGTGCCTGGCACAACCTGAACTGAGGCAATGATGCTGCCACTCCTGCCTTGTGCTGCTCAGAGAATGCAGAAAGGCTGAGGGGCTGAGGCAGAGTGTCTGGACCAAAATGGATGTGTCAATGGGGAGAAGAGAATTCAGAGCAGAAGTCAAGGTGAGGGGTGATGAACGTTTGGGATGTGAGGATGGAGCATGTGGTCTTTGCTAACTGAAATGATTTTGAAGGTGCAAGAATAGGAAAAACAGTAGGGTTTAGCAAAGGCACAAGCACAGGCCTAGTGGAAAAGGCAGAGGAAAACTCTAACACAAACTTTCTGTGTCCGAGACAAAGATGGAGAAGCTAAGAATCAAAGACAAGGAGGCATGTGAGAGAGACAGGGTAAATAGGATTTTTGAATTCTTAGTGCTTGTAAGTCTCTCTTGTTTTCAGTGTCCTACTTGGAAGCAACAGAGCTGAAAAATCCCACTAAAGGAGAAGAGCTCTTAATCAGGCTGAGCAAGAGCTGGACATCAGGCAAGGGGTTATAAAAGACATCTGCAGCCATGGGTTATAGACATAAAGTGGCAAGTCTAGGAAACATCTGTGCATCTGAGCCTATGTTAGTAAATGAGCTCGTTTTGATCACTCTTTGTAAGAGACAAGAGGGGGAGAAAATGCAGTCCTTGAAGGAGATCAGTAGAGAACACGAGAAAGGAGGATCAGGAAATGCACTTAAAGCTTTCTTCAAGATCTGGGTTTACTTTGCATGAAGGTTGTGACAGTGACATTAAATACAAATAACTGGATGCTCACGACAGATTTGATTTTCACATTGTGCCACAACTTAACCTTTCTTCTGAGCAGATTCAGCTCTGTTTAAAGAGCCCAGCTATTTTAGTTAAGGATGTAAAGAGGAACAGACTTCGATATTATTTCTTTGAATTTACCCGTCTCCATGGAATTGAACAGAGATGAAGAGCTGCTGAAATTAAACAGATATACAAAACTGTACCAGATGCACCAGAGATGCAAATACCCAAGACTGTCCCTATGACATTTGGATAGTATTTGGAGAAGCAATGAGGATTTTTAATTTGCTCTTCATGTGTACACAGGAATGCCACGATAGCATGAGCAAGCTGTGCAGGTGGGCAAGGGAAATTCTCGACAACTCCTGACGCCAGTGCTAAAAACCAGCAAGTATTCATTTCCCACATCTGAACAGTTCAGGAGACTGTAAGAACTTTAATGTAGGAAAAGGTCAGGTCATTTCAACTTTGAGTTTGTCTGCGTTTTATCTGTTTTGCTAAGCAAAACTGCAAATTATAAGAGTCAAGAGGAAATTTCACATAGTGTAAAATTGCTTACATTAACCAAGCTTTCATAACTTGTAAGTTGATAATCATCTACTTTGTGAATCAATATGCATTTTACTGTTATTCGACACTATATAATCCATTGTCATACAAAAGGTGAGGAGCAGTATCATGCATGTGTTTCTTAGTGCTATCAGGAGTATCTGAAGATTGTAAGATTTTAACTGCATCCTTCTTCCTGCCATCTTTTGGAAGTAGTCAGGTCATCCCCACACAATGATGGAAAACTAAGGTACAGGGAGCCTGGGAGCCAGACCAGTACTTATGTAAAAAATCTGCCCCTAAATGATTTGCCAAATATTACACTGGAAATTTACAGCTAGGCTGAAAAGGGATGAGTGTGGCTTTGTCCTAGCTATCTCTGGTTGGGGGCAGGGGGGAGGTATTTTACCAAGACATCTCTAGTCTGTATGGTAGCATGTGACTTAAAAATAAAATGGGATATTTGGAGAAGATGAGGATAATAGTGCTGCCATCTGCCCAGGACTTGAGTTGGGGAAAGTAACTCTGGGTGATCAAAGGGAGCTGAACAGCAGCAAAAAAAAGCTGAAAAGATCTTTAGTTTGCAGCACAATGCTTCTGGTCTCCAGCTGAAAAGAGAGCAAAACCAAGCATAAGCCACTGCGACATTTCCGATGAAAAGGCGAACCTTTTGTACTACCTGCAGGGCAGCAAAGGGCAGTAAGCACCTGGTGGGACCACCAGCTGGAAAGCAGGGATGTGAATGGGCAGTGGCAGCTCTTGGGATGATGAATGCTGTTTTGTTCCTTAAGGGTTTTGTATCAGGCGGATTGCTGACAGCAGGTTTCTGTTGCCCTGGTATGAATGTGAACCAGATCCTGACTTAACACGGGCCAGCTCATTTGGTGGCCTAGTTAAAATAAGCTTGTTGTGTCTCCATTCTAGTCTTGGTGAAAAGGTGTTCTGTGATTCTGTGTCTATGCTATCAAACATGTTCTCTTTCCTGTTTGGCTCTAATAACTCATTCCTGGTAGTCCAAAATGCATTAATTCTGGATATAGTCAATGTGTGGTCCCATGTGCTGTTCAAAACGATTTCCCACGCCAAGAGTCCATCTGGCTTAGCATCAGCCTGTTTCTCCAAGTGGTTGTATGAGGGCATGGACTCTTTTGCTGACTTTGCAGATTTGATATTGCCATTTGTAAAGATTCGTCACACCATCAAAAACAATAATCTAGTCTTTCAGACTGGAGTTTTCAAAGAAGGCATTGAATCCAAAGAGGACTGGAGACTCAATTCCTTTTCTGGTGGCTTTGAAAAGCAGTAATTTCTATGCTAAAAATTAACCAACCAATAGTTTGCCTCTCATTCAGTGACTTGATACCTCCTGTCCTCTAAGTCTTCTTTTGGGTCTTACTAAATTTCACTAGAAAATGTATTTCCCATGCAAGGAGACAAGAAACAAGCAGAGGAAAGTAGGAACACTACGTGAACAGCACCTAAAAGATGCATTGCTTGTTTTGTGTAAATGTATTTCGTTTTATAACCTACCTGTTTGATACTCTAAACATACACACACTTTTGAAGTAACAATATCCAAATAATTTACTTCCACAGAAAGGCAATTTACTGTGAAGTAAAAGCAGGAACAGCATAAAATGGTGCCTTAATATAAACACAATGATACGCAGGCATGGACCTTTCATATTTGCAGATGTGGTTTCTGCATCTTCTGTTGAAATTCCCCCGCTGGGTCAAATGTAACCCCAGGAAAAATTGAGTTTGGGGCAAGAACTAGAAGATAAATACTTGTTTCAGCTGAAATACAAGTATTTTAAATAGACAGAATGTATTTGATCAATCAGAAATGTAGTAAATTTTCTCCAAGCTCCTTAATACTAAAAATAATTGGTTCTGAATGGGAAAGTAATGAACAAAATCCTCATTGTTTTGCTTTGTTTTCTTTCTCAGAAATGCCTGGGTTTTCACATTTTCACTCTCATGTGTTTAACAAAGAAAAAGAATACACAATTTTATCTCATTGATGTTCTATTATTATCTGCTAAGCCATTATATTGAATTATAATGTTGTTCCCAAGGAATTAAGAATAATATCTAAATTTACAAGGTAATGCACAAAACACCAAAGCCACTGGTTTAGCATGTAGTTTAGCTTGTGTGTAAAAATGCTTGTCATACATGGGCGAGATGGCAAATCCAAAAAACCCACATCCTACCTAGGCACTGCATTTTTGCCACATGACTTTGCAATTCCAGTTATAATGTAGACAACAAACAGTTGAATGGAAAGGTCTTGCAGTGCACAATTGCAATCTACAATTAATCATAAATCCTAGAAGCAAAAATACATCTAAATAACACTTAGAAAGTAACAAATGTAAAATTTTGCTAGCAGTTCATTCTTACTGTAATTTTGTTGGTCATTAAAACAGAATATACAATCAAAGTAATCAGAATAAAATTGTCAAAGTTGTATTACAAAATATTTAACTATTTTTGAAGGAAAATTCCATAAATTGTGAAACTATTGCCTTCTGACTTCAAACAGAAAGAAATTTGTGATGATAATGCTGGCCTTGCAATGGAGCAGCTGAGATGCAAATCAAAGTTTTGTACCAAGTTCCTGTAAAATGAAAAAAATCATCACAGAGGTAACAAAACTGCTGTCAACAAAGAGAAACTGAAATATTATAAACCAACATCATTAAAATGAGTATAAACATAGCTATTAAAACACATTGCATACAGAGGAGCACTAGCCAATTTTGCTAGTTTACACAAATCATGTGCGTTTGCCAAGTACCTCATAAAATGAGATCTGGGAGCAGAGCTGGACAGGTGTCTTCTTCAGTGCTGCTGTGATTTTGCCTTGGTGAAGTCTCCAAGATGACTGCTTGGAACCACATGATTCTTACCACCCTGCAGCTTCAAAAAAGTCTTCATGGAACAAAGACATGATTACATGATACTATTTTTAGCACTGAAGTATGTCAAATCAACCTGTTTTTCATCTGTAGTACCGCAGCCAGTCTAAGCTCCCTATCAACATCATCTGTCAAGCAGTACAGCTAACAGCGTTCAACTCTAAATAGATCCAGGCAGCCTCCAAAAGAGTCACTCTGCCCCGCTCCAGCAACCCTGCAACATCCAAGCAGGAAAGTGAGAGGTCACACACATGGGCATGACAGCCCATGCCATGGTGGGACTGGAGAGGTGTCTGTGTTTGTTCTGCATCAGAACATCTCCCCAACAGCCAAGAAGCAAACATACAGGCACACCCTAATTTAGCACACATTTTGTGCTGGTAGACCTGAAAGACACCCAATGGTTTGAATTTCATTAGAAGACTCCCACTGAGCAGGCCTGGCAATCTTCTCTTTTAATTGCTTCTAAAGGCTGCTACCCACCTACTGCACAACCTTGCCTTCTGTAGCTACAAAGATGTAATAATGATTTTGTACACTTCTATATAAGATACGTAGCTCTATATTATACAGAAGATCATAAATGCATGTTTCAAAAATATATGGCTATTTTGGATACAATGTAATATTTTTTCATGCTTTGACACAATGAAAAATTGGACCCAACTCATATATCCAGAAATCTAAAACCCAATAATTTGATGGTAAAATGTCCAGTGTTTGATTTGTCTGTACACTTTCAGTGACTAAATGAGCTAACTTATATATAAATGAAAAAAAAAATAAATCACCTGCATAAATGGAGAGATAATGTTAAATTTTCTAAGTATTAAAGAACCTGGAGATTGAATATTGCAACATGTGGCAGTCTGCCAAACCAAGTGAAACAATCAATATATTTTACTAAATTTCTAGCATTGCTAAAGCTAATTTCTGAGCTGATGAAAAAAGCTCCTTTAGAATTGGAAAAAGTTCACTCCAACCTGTCAGAAATACTATTTTATTAGGAAAAAAAAAAAAGTGTTCAGTTTGAAATAACTTCTCTGCAGGCAGGCATGCAGCCCTGCAACACTGAACCAAATCAACTGCCATTTTGAAGAACTGCATTCACAAAACCCCCCAATATTTACAATTTCTTTAATGGTTCCTTCAGAATCCAGTACTGATTTAAAAAAATCCTCAAAGTGTTAGAGAAAAACATTATTTTTTTTTAGGGTTTGTTTTTTTTGTGGAAGACATTCAACTGTGCACCAGCTCACGCACTCACTCAACATAGGGAGCTAAAATTGTTCTTCCCAATTGGCTCTAAATGAAATAATTTCCTTCTTCACTTTGTCACTGTGATCACTCTGGGCTGTGGGGATCAGAAGAAAAGTAAAATGCCTTTCTATTACAGCAGCTGGTGTTTGTTAAGAGGGCTTGCCCACAGTTACATATTGTATAAATGGCTACATGACCTGTACTCTTAGGCAGGAGTCAAAGCTGCCTGGAGTATCCATCTGCAGGCTTTCAAAAGGATGATGTGAAGAACATGTAGTAGTGAACACTGTTCATAGGATGATAGCATCATTCAGGTAGGACCTTGGGAGGTCTCCAGTACAGCCTGCTGCTCAAAGCAAGGTCAGCTACAAGATCAGAACTTTATCCAGTCCATGCATGAAAAGCTCCAAGGATGGGAACTGCACAATCTGTGGGTAACCTTCTCCACTGCTTGACTTCTCATGGTGAAAAAGTTTTCTGAACACTCATTCTGAGCCCCTCTTGTTTGAAGTTATGTCTGTTGTCTCTCTTTCTCCCACCATACACCACTGTGAAAAGCCCATTGCTGTCTCCTCGATACCCTCCCCATAGGTGCCAGCAGGATGCTGGGGGGAACCCCCCCCAGCTTCTCATGGCTGGGCAGGCACAGCCACAGTTCCCGCTCAAATGCAATACATTTCATAGCAAGAGAAGCAAAAGGGTATTGGAAAACACAGCGGTGGATGATTTTCAAAGTCACAAAACTTTGGAAATCATTCCCTTACTTCTTAAAAGCTGTGAAAATGTCGGAAGTGGAGCCTAGAAGGCCACTATTAGTTTTGACACCCTGTGCCTGAGAGAGCAAAGCTGCCCTAGGTTTGAGCTGAGCCCCAGGAAGTGGTTCAGAGAAAATCTTCAGGCCCTATTTTTCTGATATATGAACTTCTTGCTTGCAAAGGTCTTGTACACAGTTCACTTACTGAACATAAGTAATGCCCTTCCCCTTCTTTCCCCCTCATGTGTCCCCATTACACCTGATACCATGACTCAGCCTGGTTACCCAAATGGCAGTGTTTCAACCCAGGAGGCACTAGGAAAGGTACAAGTGAATATATATATGTGCCTGTGCAAGAACCTACCAGAACCTACCATATTATCCTACATTAATAATGGGTCATTAAAAAAACAGGCATGACAACAGAAAGTAAACTATTTGAGCCCAACTATCTGTATTTATGCAGACATAAGAACATACAAAGTTTGTGCTGGATGAAATGCTCATCTAGCACCGTATCCAGCAGTGGATGATTACAGAAAGAAAACTGGGTGATTATGCAAAGACAATTCTCCTACTTATCAGTCATCTACAGATTAGGGATTTAAGAGTTTTGTAGCCACTGTGTTCAGGGATCTTGATGGATTTCTCTTCCATGACCTCTCCAATGCTTTTTGAACTCCTGATATCCACAGTAATCTGTGAAAATGAGCTCCACAATTTATTTATGTCATATGTAGAAGAAAACTTCATTTGTTTTAAACTGCTGCATCATGGCCACCCTGGGTGTTGTGTAGTTCCTGCATCACAAACGCAGCAAATAGCAGTTTCGTAATTACCTTCGGACCATTTGTAATTTTATATAGGTCTCATCCCTCTCTGTCATCTCTCTCCCAAGCTAAACAAGCTGCAGTTGATTTAGTCACCCCTTACACAGCAGCCATTCTCTGTCTCTGATCATCTTTGTTACCATTCTTTGTACCTTTTCTGTATCTGTTAGACATATATTTTAGATGAGGAATCCAGGCATGCACACATATAGTTCAGTTGAGCTATAGGATTTTACAATGACATCATAAAACTATCTATTTATTTCCTAATATTCTCTAACATTCCATTTGCCATTAAATTCAGGAGAATATAGCATGGATCCTACATTTTTGATCTCAAAATTCCAGCCACTGAGAAAAGAGAGCTATTTCCTTAACCTGAAATCCTGAACACAGTACACACCTAGTCTAAAGGTTGATGTCAAGAAATTAGGAGGAAAATCGGGAAAATGCTAATGACATGATCAGATCACATAAGCTGTAAAACTCATTGTCAGTTATTTTACAAGTTTGATGAGAAACCTGTTTAGTTTGGATCAGTAATGACTTCAGAAAATCACAACACAAAAGCCTGCAGACAGATTTCATATAAATGTGCTTTATTGCAGAGAAGTTACATTATTTACATGCTGCAACACATTACAACATAAATCTATCAAGTATTTCATGGTGGATGCTGTTGGTTGCCAGATAACATTGTTATAAGAACCACATTATAAAGTGAAGAGACTTACAGCTTTATATACTCTATAACTTGGAGTAGCTAAAATGTTAAAAGTCAAAAGGCAGTGTTTTCTCAGGCCTGCCTGTTGTCATATGCATGCAAAAGCCTAAGGAGAGCAAATAGAAAAGTATTGTCCACTTTCAGGTCTATGATGCCACCAAAGCTGATGATAGGTGTGTACTGATTTATATTTTAAAGCGTATAATCTTGCATAAATTATACAAGTCTAATAAGATTGGTATAAATCTAATTATTTATAAACCATGGCTTAGAAATAAAGGAGAAATGCAGCTTGCACATGCATTTAAAAGGACAACCTAGCAAATGTTTGTGACCTTAATGTTTATTATCTTTTCTCTTAACAGATCTGCTAGAAAACATCTTAATTCTAGAGTTGCACTTCTCGTGACTGAATAATGACAATGAAACTCTAGAAAAAGACAACTAAGCAATCTAGCCAATATATGCTGGTGGAGAAAAATCTATGAAATACAGAACATTGTTTATGTCTAACTTAGTATGTCTTCATTAAGCAATGTTTCTAGCAGCATCATAGTGAAATAGAATAGTTGAGTGAAGTTTGGCCCCTCATTTTCTTAAGTGCAAAATAATTTGAAGTCCCAATTGAATCTGTAGCCCAAATATCAGTTGCTAAATAAACTGGGGAAAGCTTTGTTGCTCTCTAAAGGAAAGTTCTCCAATTGTATCAGTCTTAGGAGATGTGACTACAACAAGCCTAAAGAACCATAACAGACATTTTTTAAGAAGTGAGGGAAAGGGTCAGGATGAAAGAAAACAAAACCAAACAAGAACATACAAGCCACTGCCTTCCCTAGTAAATCAGCTATCGTTCTTTTGCTTGCCGTGCAGCTGGGCTGTTTTACACCAGCCAAGGAATGACCTTTGTTTCCATGTTCTTAATGAAATTATCTTTTAAAAAAGAAAGGGAAAAGAAAATCAGCAAGCAATTGTAGATAGATAGTGGTGGCACAGGTACAGTCATACAGGAAGGGCTTGATCCTGCCAGTGATGCAAGGGGCAGTGGTATTGTGTGGACACTTTGCCAACATGGATCCCCTCGCCCTTGGTGCTTGCTGCACACCAGCATGGCTGCTGCCAAGCAGGGAAGGGGCAGTGTGTCCTCGCTTGGCCCCGAGGTCCAAGGATGGAGGGCAAGACAGCGAGGGAGCCAGGGCTGGTGCCTGCTCCTTGTGACTGTTTGTCTCCAAGAGGCAGTCAGCACATACAAACATCTCCTTTCATGACTCCTCCACGGATGCTGACTTCTAACCTCAGCGCCTGGCTCCGACAAGCGCTGACTCCCGTTAGTGAGTCAGGGCAACCTGCCATAGGCTGTCCCCTCCACCTCATTCACACAAACCACTACTCGGATCGGCTGCAGAACCTCCCTTCAGGGGTAGGAGAGGCGCAAGGTGGTCACCATACTCAGCAGGTTTAAAGTTGTGCATCTCTCTGCACAAAGAGTCAGTGCGCTCCTGGAGGACTCCCAGAAAGCTGTGTTCCCAGGATGGACTTTTTCCCATACGGGGAAATTTAGGGTTATTTTCTTGCAGAAGATCTGATCAAATCCCACTGAAGCTGATGGAAAAGTTACTGACAAATCCCAGGAGTGTCTAGGACTGGGAAGGGAGAATCTGGGCACACCGGGTTTAACCTCAGCTCTTTTCCACACTAAGCGGAGAGCTGCATTTGGGCTGCATGCAGGATGCCACTGGCACTGTCCGTGCAAAGTAGGTGCACAGATGTCCAAAGCACCCAGACTCAGATGCCTGCCTCCAGTCATACGGGTGAATGGGGATTCTGGGTTGCAAAGGTCCTGGTCAGAAGATGTGTGTTGAAGGCAAAGACCAGATCTCTTAGGCCATAACTATACCCTACAAAAGAGGGGTGGGAGAGTCAGACAAGCCCAAGGTAGCAAAGACCTACGTCAGCATGTCCCCATGGTGGAACTGAGCAACATCCAGGCTAAGCAGGTTGGTTGGGGCAGTTTGGCCACTTTAATCTGGAGCTAATGAGCACAATTTATGAGCAAAGCCAATGTGTTTAGACAGTACTGAGACCTGAGCTGACTTGTCCCTAGCTGGCTCAGGTGTCGGCATGTTCCAGGTTTGGGCTTAGCAGAGGCAGTAGGAAGATCAGATCCATCTTGATCTGTCAGTGTAGACATGCCCAGAGACTCCTGTCCTTTTTAAAGGACAAAAAAAGTCTTCCTCATGCCCATTTTGTCTAAATCCCTCTGTTCATCGCATTTTATCTTAAGCCACTTTTTCTATGATGCCACAAAAATCAGTTTATACTATATACGTGTATGTGCATGTGTGTATTAGATATGACATTTTATATATTAAACATATATAAATATCTATTTTTTTATATATTATATATATATTAAACAACACATTCTATTCAATCACCCTCATTTCATGTTCTTCCACTGAATCCCATCACTTCTCTCAAATTGCACAAGTTCTTTAGGACTGAGCTGTCTTTGTTTTGGAGTACTGTATGTGTAGCCAATTGTAGTGAATAGCACTTTACTGGTACTGCATTTAGATGGCTGAGGGTTTTTTATTATTAGTGATACTCCTCAGAATCTTTACCATATGTCCTCAGGCCCTGATGGTGAACCATCACTAAGACACATAGTTCTGAATGGGCCGACTATGAATTAAGCTCATACGCACAATGAGGACTGTAGCTATTACTGAAAATTAGCACTGTGTTAAACACTAACTTTTACTGTAAATGTATGTATAAATAAATTAAAATAAAACCAAAACAACCAAATCATTTTGGAGAGCGGGAGAGAGATGCCATCATTTCCATTCCCACTACCTCTTACAATTGCATATATGGGGGAAGACTAATATTTTGGGCTTCTCTCCTCACTCCAGAGGCCAATTTTTGGAGGTTTGCCAACAAGGATAAACAGTACACTGTTGTTCTATATGAGCTAGCTAATCTATTTCCCAGAGTTGTCTGGTTTTAGTAAAACAGATGATCATTTCTGGGGTATATTCATTGTCATTCTTGCTTGACTTATTTAGCAGGATATGCTCAGTATGAAGTACTGAACAATGTTTAAAGTAAGAATTCTGGTTTGTCAGATGATATTTTCCAATTAGTAACAAACAACAGATAAGTTGTCCTAAGACTTACCAGAATATGCAGCTAAGACGACTGAATTTCACTATTAACAAAGTCTATGAGCATTAACAGGGAAGTGCATAACAAGTAACTTACCGCGTATAAAACCCCTGAATAATACAGTATCAAACTATAAATTTAAATAAGAGAGTAAACCAAAAAATTCACTATATAAATCACAAAGGAAAAAAAATAAACTCCAAAGCCCAAAGGAATTTCCCGATATGAATTACGGCTTCCATAGCCAGTGAAAGATTACTGCAATTCTATATATAAAGAAAAAGTCTACAGCAGGTATTTTAACTTGCAATTAGAAGAAAGTATCTGCAGATTGCATAAATGTGTTGTTGTGTCACATAATATCAAAGTTATTTGCAAGAATACAATCTGGAATGCTTTAATATGAGACACAACAATGTACTTAAACACACAGTAATAAGAAAATGAGAGCAATCATTATATAAAATGTATTTTTGGGATGCATTGAGTTAGCAGTGCTATCTAGATTAAATACGTAAAGTGAAAAGTCGTCATTTTAATAAGCTGCTCATTGATACTTCTTTTCGCCATCAGGACATTTTCTGTGCCCTACTTCTGCTGGATCTTTAAAGTCCCAAGGGCAAGTTAAAGCCAGTTGTGGCATTCAGAAATAATTCAGTTAAGATCTACACTGTGCGTTTGTTACCATCATATTTTTTTTCTTTTAAAGAGAAGTGATTTCACAAAGGCAGGTTTCTTTCATTAACACATTAAAATCCTTGGAGCAGGGACCATATTCTGGGCACTGCTAATCGCATTGTTGGCACTCAACAAATAAATAACAACAACATTAATGCTAATTTACTTTGCTTAACTCCTACTTGTTTGTAGTGCTGATTCCCTTGATTTAAGTGATGCTCCTTAGGAATTTTCAGATCCTTTTGGCCTAAGTCCCCTCTGTCTTTCCTTTCTTCTCAATGTTGCTACTCTTCTCAGTCCAAAAGCCTCTTATTTGCGAGGTGTTGCTGTTTTATTTGCACTTAGAGCAGAGGTGTTCGATAAAGCTACACTTCTTTCTGCATTTGGTAAATCTGGTGTATCATACTCCCAAGGGCAGACTTCAGCTCGAGATGCTAAAGGTTGCTGTATGTAACTACTTGGCTTATGGGAGTGAGGTGAAAGCACATTTCCTTCAGAAGAGGCATTTTTTTTCTGTTCTGCCAATTTATTGAGGTTTTCTTTTTCTGCTGCTTTCTGGGGTAGCTCCTCCCGCTCCCCAGCACAGGTATTAGGTGTATATCTATTAACATTCTCACACTTCAGTCCAGGGGAGACCTGAGACTTGGAGTTTGACTGGTTTTTCTCATTTTCAAAGACCTGCTGCTCCTGTGTCTCCCAAGTGGCTGCCTCCGCCTTCTCTGAGCTCTTTTGATTTGACTGTTGATACCCCTCAGCTGTCTTCAGCTTATGATGAGTCTTCCCCTTTGGCTGGGAAAGGTGGTTTTTCTCTGGCTCTGAGGAAGCAATAGACACATGTTTTTGAACTTTAGAGTCAGAAGGCACAGGACCAGGAGTTTGGTCATATATCTCCCAAGGACAAACTTCTCCTATGTCGAAATTGTCCTTGTGCAGAGACTTACCTGGGCCTGTGTCTGGATTTGCAGGTGTTTGAGTAACCCTTTGCTGTTTCATAATTCCAGATTTATGGGTTTTCTTTGTTTCCTCAGAGTGGGTAGAGTTCTTCCGGTGGGAATCCTTATGCTCCCCTTTATCAGAGGCCGAGTGCTTTTTGCTGGCCTCCTTACCCTTCTGCTGCAATTTATGAGATTTAGTGCTTTCTTCTAGACTTTGTGTTTTCCCTGTAAGTCCCAAAGTCTTTTCCTTAGCACTGGCAATAACACTGAGGGATTTTTGTAACACGGATGTTCTTGGATGCAGAGGCTTCTTATCGGCACTTAAGTTATGTGCACTTACTGACTTGCACACCAAAGGGACCGATTCAGTGGAGACAGCTTCAACTTTTTCAGGAGCGTTTTTGGTTAATTTGTTACCGTTCAAGGAGTCCAGAAGTGAATTCTCAGCAGCTATAACTTCTGCGCTTTCTGTAGTTAAGCTATTAGGTCCTTCTGTTTGATCCCTAACATGATCATACGTGCTGTGGGACTTTTTTAACGAAAAGACTCTGTTTTTCAAAGTCTCTTCTTTTGGCTTTGCAGAACTCATGGAATCCTGGGGAATTTTCCTCAGCGTGGCTGTATTCTTCACAGCACTATGCTCCATCAGATCCTTCTCGTCCCTGGAGCACTGCCTGGTGACCGTCTCAGGGATTTCTGTAATACGACGCATTATCGAGCGCCCCAAGCCCTTTTTAGAGCACCTTTTTTTCTGGAGGTGTGGGTTATTAGCAATCATCTTTTTCCTTTTATAGATTTCAAGCTGGGCATATAGTTTCTTCAACTCATCCTGCAATGCAAAGTGAATGGCAAAACTAGTATGTACAAAGTGAGTACAGTCAAACAAGCAGCCTGATGAATGCATTACCCGTTGCTCTAAAAATGGCATTAAACTTATTTCACTGTCTTTTCTAATTCTTGAATACACCATTTCGCCATCTACTTGAATCCCATTTTTTTCCAATTTAAAAACAAGTTCAACCCTCATGCACAAGCATGTTACCTTCCACAGCTGTGCATCACACAGCATGCACTATTCATGTATGTTCATGCTGTATGTTTCAGATTTCACAATGCTGTGGTGTAT
>NW_009596222.1:48270-71516 GCF_000690535.1 Cariama cristata | reverse complement strand
CTGCTGAACTCTATGGCTATTCTTTATTCTGGGAACAAAAGCCCTTGTATCACGTAAGATAAGAATAAAGTATTTTTTTCTGTTAATCACCTGTTTTTAAGATTTTATCTGTATAGTTATATATAGTTATGTATATGTTACATACAAATGACTAATCAGACTGACACCAAATGCTGTTTGCACTTCAAGATAATTCAAAGAGCCTATGTAAACTGTTGAACAGCTCTTGCTGTGGATGATTCCTCCTCTTTAGCCTCCAGTATGACTTTTACTACAACTAGTAGTGCAGCTTCTCTTCACACTAGTGAATATTTTCCATGAGATTTTACAAGACCTGATACCACAATCACTGAGAGACCTAAGCTGGCCTGTTTCAGCTGATACCTGCCAAAAAAAGTCAAATGGATGCAATTCAGAGTTTACTCATAGGAAAAAGTGTTGCTCTTGAAACTAAATGCTATTTAAATGACTTATATATACCCGAATATCTTCAGGATCCAAACTATGTTCACTCCATGCTGAATTGATACTGCTGTTCAGATAGGATCCAGATCGACCCATATCAAGCTCATCTTCATAAGCTTCTGTAGCTATATCATCTCTTGGGTTATTGCTTGAATGTGAAAACTGCAATAAGTATTCATAAAAAAGATGTTGCCATCAGTGCAAAAGTTTACTTGAACATCACTGTAAGAGTTTACATCAACAGTTTTTATGGAACAATGATCCTTCTATGGATTTCATGTGATTTTCTGAACTCAAAACACTAGCTATAGGCATCACAGAATCACACACAGAATCACATCATTGGCATAAGTAGTGTCCTATAGAATATCAGTATTGTATGGAAGGAACTCTTATTAATGATGGCTTAACTTGATAAATCTTAGAGATTAGCATAAGGAAAAAAAAACATTTATTTTGATGCTTATTTCAAGTTCTTTAAATTCTATTTAAATTAAGCTAGCATGGAAATAGACTTTCAGCCAGTATTTCCAATTAGGTTGCTAAAACCATAAAACTGTATTTCATATTCCATACAGTTTAATAATCCTGCAGAAAGCAATTCTCCCATTTTAGATCCTAACCCTGAAAAGGAAGAGATAAGGTGGAAAAGAAAAAATGGGGGAAAAAAAGAAAGAAAGAAACAAAAAAGGAAACAAGTTAATTTCTCTCTTCTAAGTTTTAGCAAATGCTCAGATCAAGAGTTGGAGAGAGGTTGTCAGCTATTTTTTTATTCATATTGATTCACTCATCTATAGTTACTATTGTCCACGTAGTCATCTGGCCTCAGGACTTTTGAATGGAACTAAACCTTGTATATCTTCTCTTAATCCCCTGAATTCTTTGGTGTGCCGGAAGTAAAGTCTGTGCAGCGTTACACAGATAATAAGCTAAAAATGGAAATGTTGATCAGTAGTTATGAGTCAGCTTCAGAAAGGTCAACCAATTTTCTAGGTTATTCTAGAAAAACATATCTGAAGATATGTAATAAAGTATATGAATATAAAATAGAAAATAATAAAACTATTGCTAAAGACTAGAAAAGTAATAACAGTATTAAGGGTGCACCAATGTGTCTCCTTGTTATGACTATCTAATGTGTGCATATTTGACAGTTATCAGCATACCCTGTTCTGACACATAGGAGAAAGATAGGAACAGCAGCTTCATTAACCTGAAAATTGTATCAACTTAAACCACTTAATGTTCTTCCTTCATATGAAGCTTTCACCTTTACTGTTCGTTTTGACTCTTGACCTTTTGATTAATATTATTGGTCATTTCAAAAGCCATTATAAAACCATTTGCTTTGCTGGGGTACTGTCTAAGCAGAAAGCTGCATTCAAACCCTGTGGACTGGTGCTAGAGACAGGTGGAGCTGCCGGCGGTTCCCCTGCCCCGGGTGAGACTGACATATTGTCGCTTCGCTGCCTGCGCCTGACGGGAGGCATGCTGCACTGCTCGGAGCGCTTGCTCTTCTCTCCCCTGCCTCCTGTCGTCCTCCATGTTCTTGTGTCCCATACACACTCATCTTCTTACCCAGCACCGCTCCTGGCTCTGTATCATGGGCCACGTCTCCTCCCGGTATGCAGTGTCTGTCCGTCCCGGTCTCTGACTTGCAAAAGTCTCTCCTTTTTCAGCCTGGAACAACTGCCCGGTTTAAATCCCAACCTCTCGATCTCGTGGCTAGTCCAACCTCCTCATTCTAGTTTTATTTAGCAGTCCATCCCAGTCTTTCTATCTCCTGTCTGCACTCTTTGTCTGACCTGAGCTAACTCTGGCAGCAGCATGGTCACCCAAATACCTGAAATAAGAATCGTTAGGCAGGATTCTATCCTTCTTGTATTAATCACATGAAAATTTTAAGTACTTTAAACTCCTGGAATTTTGAAAGTTGAAAGAAAGAATCTTTGAAAATGTGTTAGAACACAGAATTGATTCTGCATGACAACATTTATCTTTCTCAGTCTTGGCAAAAGAAAAGAAACAGGAGACTCAAATACCTTAGGGATCAGAAGTAGCCCAACAGTGACTGTCACAGTCAAGTGTGTGTGTGCAAAGAACAGCATCAGCATCCAGTCAGACTGAAGTCTTGAAGCAAGAATGAATCTGAAAATACAATTCAGGGTTGCAATTCACTGCCTTTTTTCCAGTGCATTACATTTAACATTTTTAATGCTCCTGAGGTTTCTTTTCATTGAAAGGCCAAACACAACTGGTTTTGTTCTGTACTGCTTTCATACAGACTAAAAATTACATCCACATGCTTACCTATATACCACAATTTCAAAACAACTCAGAAAAAAATCCAACCAACAAAACAAGCCAAAACAAAACATAAAAAGAAACAACAGACCTTAAATGATATTGCTTATTCCATCTTTCTCACTCTATTTAGTTGTCTTTTTGGATGTCTTATATTGTCACAGCTTCTTTGGCCTGAACTAAGTTATGGCAGCTTACACACATTAAGGATCTGAACGGATGATTTTAGGTTAAGTAAGCACATGTACTATAAATTGCAGTACACCTCATAAATACAGGATGTCCATAGATTGCAGCTACAGAGTGCAGCTGATAAGCCATTAAAGAGAGAACTGAACTGAAATGCATTTTAGCAGGGAGCAGAGAAATCGTCTTGAATGCAGGACCACCCAGCTCAATACTGCAGGGCCCAAGAACCTTGCAAATGCTAGGAAATGAGTGGCTGAACCTCCCCAACGAAGCAATTCCTTGCTGAGCTCTCTAAAAGAGTGGTAGAACAAGCAGTGCAGTTAAAGCTAGCTGGAGCATGCTTGGTTTACTTGCTTTAGTGAGCTCCCAAAGATAGAAATGGTAAGCAATGCAAAGGATGAATGGATGTACCACTGGCTTGTAATTTTCAGGTTTACAAAAATCATTCAGATAGAAATGACATTTGCAACTTATCCCAGTCCACAGATGCACATTTTACAGAAGCTTTTGTTAACAGAAATAGTCTGGCATGAAACACTGGCTTATATGCCATAATAATACAGTCATCATTTCTTGTTTAATACCTTGTAAATGTTTCATGAACACAATAAAATATCATTATTATTTCTTACAGAGATGTTGGTGTTGATGTGTGCAGGGATATGAGGAGGCTCAGGCCTGAGGTTTAGCTAACTGAACACAACACGAGAACTATTGAAGATGACATGAGAAACTGCTGTATATAACAAATAACAGCAAAAAGTGAACAAAAGATACAGACAGTGCTGTAAGGGATGGCAAGATTTCACAGGTGGTTAATTGGGAGTCATTTGAAAGATGATTAAACTTCACAGGTAACTGAAGGGAGCACTGGGGACCTTTGGGGTGCAGAACTTGCAACGTCAGTGGTATGGAGGTAATCATATCAGTAACAGCATATAAGGCTGTGATTACCTAGCTAATGATATCAGAAATACCAAATTTGAGTACAGATGTAGCAATGCTGGGACCAATAGGAAAAAAGTAATGAGGGCTGGGTTGTTTATTTGGGAGAAGACAAGTACAGAGACAGAGAGGGGCTAAGGCAGATGGGAGAAGAACAAGCATGGAAAGAAGGGGGCATAAAAGGGGCTAGTGACATGTAAGTAAGTTGTCATTGATTGAGCCCTGTACCTGATCACTGCAGTAACTCCCACCTTCTCATTAAATCCTTCTCCTAATGTCTGCCTGATCACACTCTCTACACTACACATGTGTGTATGTGCAATTCACGAGCAAACTTCAGCCAGCACGTGGGAGACCCGCATCTGGGAAGACCCAAGGCCTCAGCCCATGACTGGGTACAGTGCCCCAAACCCAAAGATGGATGTTAGATTGCCTTAAGGACTGTGCTCATATTTGAAGGACCTGTGAGTGTAGCGTGCTTGTGAACCTACACAGGGTGCATGTTTCACTAGTGACGATGATCAGCTGCAGAGGAGGAAGAGGACCAGGCTGTACGTGTTGGCCCTGCGCTGGTCCATGTGGCCAGCCATCTGTTGCGTGCGACTGCACCGCAGGGGACGTGCTCAGCCTCCCTACGCCTGCAAATGGGAAGAGCAGCAGCCACATCCATCAGACAGAGACGGGAGAAAGCTCCCAGGTCCTGATGCCCACCAGATTTGGCTAACGCTTAACAGCTCCAGTCCTCAAATTCTGTGAAGGCTTTTTGCTTGTTTTATGTATGAAACCTTTTGACTGAATAAGGTATCCACGCCATACCCCTGAAAGCAAAATAACATTTGCAGTAGCCATTCAGACCTAGCAGAGATGGAGTTGCTATTTGAATGAGATTTTTTCCATATCAATTTTCTTTTTCTCAGTAATACAAGAGAAAGAGCAATGCAGGAATTTAATGCTATGCTGAGCTGAAGATAATCAAGCATCCTCTGTTTCTGAAATGGGAATAATGCTTTTAAAGGAAAGCAAAATGCAAACAGTTCAAGGTTTTATTTAGTGCTCACATCAATCTTATATGAGCTTCGGGAGTTTTCAGACTAGATGGCTGCCTTGTAATAGTAGGTGTCCTTCAAGGCTCCACTGCTTTCAACTTCATGACAACTCAGATATGTCATATAAATCTGAGTCTTACATTTCCACTCTTTCAGTTACATCCAAAACTTGGCAGGGAAGATGAAGCAAAAAAAAGAAAAGTAAGGAAATGTGAACTTCAAAGAGACTGGGTTAAGATTTTATACAGAAATGGACATAATCTCAGGAGGGTTCATGTACTTCCAGTGCATTTTATTCATTCCTATCCATAAACAGTACATATTTCTTCAACAAACCAGCATGTATCAGACAGAGGGCAAAGAATCAATACAAAATGTACAGTTTTTTAAAAAGAAGGAAGAACAAGATCAGCAGACCTTAGGCTGAAGGAACAGGATCCTCAATAGGATAAACAGAAAGACCTAATCCTTCTATGTCACCTTCATAAGACATGTATTAAAATGCCACATTTTCCCCTTTTCCCCTCTCTTTAATCCAAGATTACTTTCATCCTGTCCTATTGTTAAAAGAAACTTGCAGCCCACATAATAGCTCTTCTAATGCACTGAACTGTATCTTCTAACATGGCCTAAAATATGGTTTAGGAACATTAATTAAAGGGAGAAAATTTTGACTGAGAAGCTGTCATATTGGTTATAATACATTCAAAAGTATTGTAACTGAATTTTACATCTATCAGGAATGAAAAGAAAAATGCTTCCATCAAATACAGATTTAAAACATTATTTTTGCGGATATTTGTGTTAGGGAGTAAAGAAGATTTTGAGAGTGTATGGATGTTGAGATACGGGGTTAGGAGAAGGTAAAGGAAACAAAAAGTTGCAAGCCTGAAAAGTGCAGTGAACTTTACAACAATGATAAGGAGAAAGAGCACCTGCAAGGAATGGAGATAAAAGATTTGCTTTGCTGATGTTTACTCAGAAAAAGTTATGCCTCATGGAAGCAAATATCAAGAAGGCAGAGAGAAATGTGAGTTCCAAGACAGACCAGGGAACAGAGAAGAGTATTTGAAGACTGTCAATGGAGCAATGTAAAAAAAAAAAAAAAATTTCTTAGTAGATAAGGTCTGTCAGGAGGCAATGGAAGGCATGAGAATATCGTAAGAAAATCATAAGAATCTCTTGCAGGACGAGATGAAATTCATGTTATCTTGCTATTTGGAATTTTCTAGGACCAATTAATTTTTACAGGGTACTCTGTAGGAAAGGCATATATAGTAATTCTCATGTAGCTCTGGCAAAGACCTTTATTTATTTGTTACTACTCTACAATTTACAGTTATGAAATGTAGAGCTCATTATAAACTTTCTAAGAAATGCATGCTTTGTATTACTGTTACAGCATCCATCATATGCATAACTTTTTTTTTTATGTCAGCATATAAAATACTATGCTTCATGCACAAACCAGTACAATTATCTTAACATACAGCTGCGCCTCACCAACCTGTTACACACCAGGAAAAGTTCATATAAACCAATGTTCTTACCTGCTGTTTTTCTAGGCATACAAACCAGTGAGCAGTACGTAGATGACTGAAGACAGAGGGTAGTTTTGCTATATCTAATTTATCGTATATACTGAACTTTGAACCAAGAACTTATCAGCTAGCTATACTGAAAAAAACCCTAATTATACAATTAACAAGTTGATTGTACATATTCTTGAATCCTATGGGAACACTTTTAAGTTTAGTAATCACTTAATTTGCAGAATTAAATATTTATGAGACGTTCCATTATGCATCCTATCCCATTCACCCATTTTAAGTTGCACCATATGAATCCTGAAAGATAAATAGTTAATTACTAGATCTACAGATCACTTGCCTAATTGTATGGAATATAGCAGAGATAATGAGCTCATTGTGAACTGCAACAGCCATATAACGTGGCTCATGAAATGCTGATGGGACTGTCCGTACTGCATAGCAGAGATAAACACCCCACAGGAGGAATAAAAATTCAGCTGTGAGAAGAACAAAAAGAAATAATTTTCAATTAGTTTTATAGATGAAAAAGGAAGGAAATTTGAAGTACTATAGTACCTTCTGTATGTGTGAGTATCTATGCAAAGACAATATATGCTCATACATGTATATATGTACACACATAGGCATTCAAACTCTTTCAGGTACTGTCACTGTACATGGTACATTTGGTTTTGATTTTACACACTTCTTTTTTCCAGATCAGGAACCTTTGCATTCAAGGTGTTTCATTTTTTCAATTGACAAACTTTAGACAATGTCTAATAATGTCTTGCTTTTCAAACTGGTAGTACAGAAGTTTGACATCACTTAAAATGACAAGTATTTTTATTTGTAGCTCTGGTTCTTGTTATAGAAGCAGATACCAGTGCTACTACTAGACTACAAGGTTTTTAAGACAATAGCTTCATTTCAAAGGTTTATAACTCAGATACAACAATATATTTTGGGTAAAAAAAATTCCTCTGTTCATGACAGTTAATTCTGCTGGTGCCCATAATATGATGAGTCATTTCTGAGGGTCTAATGTAATTATAACAAATGATGTGTTTCTCTCTCTTTGGAGAAAAATAAGTAAAGGAAGAAGGGAGAAGGAGTAAAAGGTCAGGATCATCTTAAATTATCCTGATAGAGCTAACTCATCTGCACCAAGCAGTAGTCTGATTTCAGTTTCCAGTGGACAGTGTGCTGTGACATCATTTTGATTTTGATACAAATGAAATTATTTCATATCCATCTTGAAAAAACTCCCCTTCCAGAAAAAACCTACAACTCTGCCATCTAGCTATGAGTAGAGCTGGTGCCTGTTCCTCTTGCCTTGCAGTTGGCGTTGACAATGGCTGGACACGTTGGAGTGTTATCCAGCAATGTGCAGTTCCATGTTAGACCCCTGCAATGCTGGCACTGCTCTAGACCATCTTCAGAAACTGAGTGTGATCCTGTTGTTACTCATACACTGCTTTGTTGAATTTTTGCAGAAAAAAACTGCACTCAAATGTCGTATAATAGAAAATCAGTTCTTTTTCATACATATTTTTGCCAATACATGCTATTATACTGTAATTAGAACTGGTGATCAGTGACATCACCCTATGGTAGTGATCAGCAAATCATTACTGGTCTGGTTTGGATAAGGATGCAAATGCTTGTGAACCCTGCCATGAGCAACAGACTGAAATAAAACATCTGCACTGGATATCTCATGAGAACAGGTCCTCTGGTTCCTCTACTTTTCATAGTCCATAACTGATATAAATTACCTATATTATATTGTTATAGTATTTAAAAACTTCTAATTTTGCTATGAATCTCAGCTAAAATCAATATGAGACAAGTCTGGATAAAATGAAAATGAATTCAGTTACATAGATGTCTCTATGCCCTGGTAAGAGTTTAGTTTGAACTCTGAACAACACTTCACACGTTTCTTACCTTTATCAAAAATAGATGGCCTAACCTTAAGACTATCATTTTTACTAGACCATATCCTACATAAACCTGCCAGTTTTACCAGTTACATAAAACCAAACACCTGAAAAGGCATAATCCATGCATGCTGCTATTTTTGTGTTCTTTCTCACCAAAATTCCAACAATAATAAACCTTTTGACTAAGTAATAGTTTGACTTGGGACCTTATTGAGTGTCAAAATGAAAAAAGCATGGTATGCATCTTCTGAGACTATGTGTCCCAGCCTGGTTTTGAGCTCTACAAAAGCATGTACACAGGTATGTCTTTCCTACATCCCCCACACACTCACTGCTTGGGCAAACTGGCTGCTACTTCCAATTCATTCCTCAGTAATTAGCTATGCTACCAGTGAAATCTATTACTCTGGTTTCTTAAAAACACCTATACAGGAATGACATACCACACCATCTTGCTCCTGAAGTCTTCTCTGAGCAAGCGGAATACAAATTTTGCTTCAATGAAATAAGATTAAAGGCTTCTCTACAAATGTTAGCAGTTCTGGTTTTTCTCTTTAAGTACACTTGCCTTCCATATGCAGAATCATGGCACTGAAATGTATTGCTCTTCAAAGCACTGTAATTTATTGCTTTAATTGCTCTGTATTGATTTAGTAGAAATTGAAAAGGAGAAAAAGGTTAGAATTAGGTTGCTAAAGCCAAATCACTATATCTTGCTGTCCTGTCTTCTATAGAAACTCTTCTTATTAATATGGTTCAGCATGCATTCCCCAGAAGATGCCAGAGAGCCTTTTTCCTCTAATTTTGCCTTTCATCCCAAGTACCCCTGCAGTAAAAAACAACACTGGCAGCAGAACTATGAGCTAATTGTGAAATATCAGGCATACTCCACAAAACTACACATGATCCATTCTTCTTTTCCTCAGCTGAAGTGAGAAGAGCCCAAAGTCTCTTACTGATTGAGAAGATCCGTTACAAGTGCTAACAGAGGCTGAGAGTTTGAAAAAGTTTGACTTTTAAAGGGATAAAAAAAACATGTATAAAACTCCATATGCTGAAGGTATTCCTACTTAAACTAAAGAGTGTGGGCCAAATTTCGCTCAGTTTCAGAAGAATAAAAAATCTGCTTTAAGTTTGAAGATTTACAAGAATTATTTTTTTTTTGTATACAAGTATCTCAGAAAGCAAATGAAAGTGAAAAAGCCACACCTCCATAATAAAAACCAATTTCACTGAGCTAGGCTAAGTAGGAATGAAAGTAGCACTTGATCTCCAGATCTGATTAATTCTGAAAATTTCACAGTTTTCAGTTTCACAATCATAGTTACAAGAGTTCCTAGGACAACAAGAGGAGATTTCAAAGTATTAATATACTGGAGTAGAACAGTAGTTCACACCATTTAATGCATAATGCTTTCATAAAAGCTCTACATTATGAGCAGAGTTGGCTTTTTTCTGCAGATAATAATTAGTGTGACATCTGGTATGCAACACAATATGGAATAGCTTTTAAAACACGAGGTAAAATAACAGAGCTCCTAAACTTGCTAAGCCAAACATTACAATAATTTCATTAGCAATAACAAACAAAACAGACTGATAGAAAACCAATTTATTATCTAAACCACTAATTACACAGCTTAAATGTATGATGTAGAAGCTGTGCTTGAGGGGGGAAATCAATTTCACATAATCAGCTATAGACCACTAGTGCAATTTGCAACAAAAATCTGAAGGTGTTGTAAAACTTTGCTGTATTGTTTTTCTATATGGCCTTTTTGTTTTTTCAATATAAAATAAGGTGACATATTAATGTATTTATTACAATGATGAAAAACACAGCTATAACTAACTTCAAATAGATTAGATGATAGATAGATAGGTAGATAGATAGATAGATAGATAGATAACAGAGCACATCTGGCCACCATGCAGCAAGGTTCTTATATACCGCTCATCTCTGAGGTCTTATTAGTTCTGTCTATGGCACACTAGTGACTGTTTTGCACCAAATATATTTAATGATTAAAATCTGTGAGATGTGATATGAAATTTCTATTTGGCTTGCTGAATAATTTTCCACTAAAAACCTGGTGTAGAAGAGTGACTTCCTGACCACTAAAGGAATATCTTAGCGTATTGCAAACCTGCCAAGACCAAACTGAAGGCTCAAAACACATGATCTTGTTCCTTTAAATACGATTTATCATAAGGCTTATAATTAGCTCATTTTACATATTAAACACAAGAATAAGAAATACCTTCTTTTCCCCTTCTGAAAAATGTCAGAAATTCCTAGGGAAGAACTGTCAACAGCTATCTGGACAGAAAATGTGAAGTCAAAAAAATAAAGCATAAAAGAGCTCTGAAAAAACTTGCAGTAGCTACTCTATACCTGTCCAAACCAGGTACTCAGATTTTGGGTGCAAATCTCTGATAGATAAGAGAGTAAGAAAAGGTACAATTGCTTCAAAGGCATAAATGGATGTAGACAGGAATGGAAGGTAAGAGATGAAAACGTAATTTGACCTCAATATGTCATGTGCACAAATCAATAATCTATAAATATCTCTCTTCCTAGTCACTATGTATTTCTTATCCACATAACCTTTTATCTGGTCTTTGCACTATTTAATCATCTCACTTAGTTATATTCTTCGGTGTTTAAAAAACATGATTGTTCCTTTTGTTTGCAACGCCCATCACGTTTTTAGAAAATGAAGCATTTTGGGACAATTAGATTGGTCATCCAATACGCTGGACCAGACTCATGCCCAATGCCACCGACCTTTTATAACTAAGAGTGCACCATGTCTGCTCACTTGGGATTTGTTTAGGTCATTGCTCATATTCTGCATCTTCTGGTAATGTAGGACAATGATATATGTTCATAGTTTGTGATCTGTATCTGCTCTGTAGAAAAGGACAGTCTCAGGGTTGGTATTACTGACTTAATAAAACTTCCTCAGAAGATCTGGGTTAATATATTTACTAGATTTTGCTAAACACGAAGTTGTCCGTGTTGCAAACTATTCTTTCCTATTTAAAGCCAGTACAAGGCAAAGCAATGTCCAGAGACAGTCCCTGTGACATTTTCTTTCAGTGTCCATTAGCCAAGCAGCATCATGCTTTGCCCAGCACAGTGAATGCAGACCAACTTGCTCCTGCCTGTCCAGCCCCCAGCACAAGTAAATTCCCGCATTAATTCATATCCTTTCTCATTGCCTGCTCTGCAGATGCCTGTACTTTGCCTGACTGCACTGAACTGCAGAGCAAGATATGATGAACTGAAAGCAGTGATCAAAGTCACTTTCCTCTCTTTCAAGATTTTGAAAAGTCATCGAGGGCCTCCTTACATGTGAGTGGGTACGGGAAGAGAACACTCACAGACGACAAATGGAGTGAGGGCAGCAAGGGCATGACTTCAGGAGAGGTAAGAAAAAACAGATGCAGAAAAGCAAAGATCATATAAGGAAACATGAAAAACCAAGAAATATGAAGCTGCATTTTTTAACATGGCTTACACACCAACTCTTCTTAGAGGCCTTAGGAAAATACTTCATCCTTACTTCTACAGTTTTGCTGTCTCTAAGAATGGGACAGCACTAAAATAAAATACCATATATGCAGCCGTACCTTGCATATATAATCTTCAGTTAACTAATGCGTGTGACAGAGCAATTCCAGAGATAAATCAAGGCTGGCTAATGAAGAAAGCTCTGTAATTTGTTGCAAATGACATTTAGATGTCTAGTGAATGAGAGAAAAGACCGCAGGGGGAAAAAAGTGGTCTTGTGCAAATGCATAACTGAATTCTGACTTTGTCTGTACCTCAAGCTCCTGTACATATGAAAAAGGTCCCCACTCAACGCAAACTTTGCAGAGGTGATCACAGAGAGCATTTCTCTTGCTATTTGGGTGCCAACCTAGGCATTTTTGCTGCAATTTGCAGCAGAACTAAGTACACAGGGCTATTTGTAGTCAGTGAGACCATACATAACATGTTTTCTATAGATTTGATTAAGCTCTGTAACTGAGCTAAAGGCATTGCAAAATGGGCACCCAGATTAAATGGACCGTATAACCCCAATCTTATTGTGCCTCCACTCTGGCTGTGTAAAATGGGGATAATGCCACCCTGTCACTGCAAGATGACAGCGGAAATAAATTTACCCATATTTGCGATGAGCTTAAATCCTAAACTGTGAGTTTCCTTCCTGCCATAGTCAGGAAAGGAAAGTGAGTTATTTCAGGCCCTCCTGGTTGCTTCTCAGCCCTTCTACTCTGCCAGAAATGCCTTTCTCTTGTGCTTCTTCAAGCTGGCCTCTTGTTGGAGGTGGGTGTGGGTTAGAGCTGCTGAAAGGAGCTCCCTGGAACCAGAATACCCATCCCTGTGCTTGCTTGCACTCTGTAAGCTACCTGCTGAAAGTTGAAAAGCTACCTGCAAAAAGAAGACACCCTTGAAGGATTAAAGCCCATTTTCATGACTCTGTATGATGTTCTATGTCTCACCACACTCGTTTGCTTAAAAAGCACCGTTGTAGGCTAAGAACAGGTCAGTGCTCTCCAGAGACGGTGACATGCTCTGTGTCCTTTCCTTACACTAATAAGGGAAAGCCCATTATAGTTGCAACTTGACTAAATTCATTTGGTACTCTGAACTTTGCATGGTTGGCAAAACAGTACTGTTCCAACAGTTACACCATTTTTTCCTTAAGTTTTAGACATAAATTACTGATTACAACTCTACTTACATCCATAACACAGCTACAACAACTCATCTACTTCTCCATCACACTTCATTTCATCAGACTAATGTCTACATTTTAAATACCCTTTACTGAAATGAAGTGAGCTATGGATCTGGAAGCATGGCTCTTCCATCCGTTCATTCACTAAGGATGCCAGCTGGAGCCAAGCACGCACCATTTTAAAATACAAAAAAAATTGTGTCCTCGATTCCTCCTGTGTTGCCAGCCAGCACAGTCTCTTTCTGCCTCACTGCATCCAATCTCCCACCTGGAGAGTTGCACCATGTCATAGGAGAAGTTTTTTTTCTTCAAGTGAAAGGATTTTCATATATTTCAATGAATTGTGATTACATGTGCAAGTCTTCAGTGTTGAGTTATTCCTAGAAAATTATACATTACCAGAGGTTTATTTGTCCCTCTCATCATATCTCAGCATCATTTTAATTAGCTAGGCACAGCAATATAGACCTATGTGTGGAGAAAGAATTAATGGTGCCAAATCCTGACTTTTTTTTCTACCAGAACTTCCATGGCCTGTGGCTGTGCAAGGCTGAGAAAGAAAAGCAGGGTCCATGGGCTGGTGGGGAGCACAGCACAATCCATCCCACACACAGCCACAAGACTGCCTTGCAGGTCCACTCAAAGTAACGCAAGGGACATGCTGACCCATGGTCTGTGGGCCCCATGGCTTGGGGGTGACCTAGAGATGGCTTCTGATGCCAATGGAGACATATCCACTGATCTGAGTGTGAGCAACATGCTTAGGAGTCTCACTCCACAAAACATGCCAGCGCTCAGGTCTACAATCTCTAGGATCTCCCCTCATTTCTGCGCTTCTCTTGGCCCTTATACCTATGCATTTTACTCCTTCCTCTACCCCCATGTGTGGTCCTGCTTCATTCCTTCCATAGCCCACTGTTGTTATTAAAGTCAGCTGGCCACTCTTCTGTCTCCATGTGCCCCATCACCCTCTTCACTTGTATGTGGATGAAACAGGGAGAACAGGATCAGAAAGATCTGCTACCAGCAGAGGAAAGCAAGCCGAGTGTGGGACCTTTTCTCTCACATCTTGAAGAGGATGCAAGCAAATGCCAATGGTATCCAAAGTATTTGAAGGGCTGGAAAGACTTGGAGCAGTACAAGAAGTGGGTTCGAAAAAGAGTGGTACAAAGACAAGAGGAAGTCAGAGCATCTTCAAGCCTCTCCCAAAGCTACCTCCTCCTGCGGGTGGCTTGCAGAAGCATCTGAATATGGCATTTACTAATACATAAACATGTGGCTAAGGCAACCCAAATATGGTTTCCTTAGCAGAAATACTTCATAGAAATAGTGCCTAAATAAAGGCTACAGGATTTCACCTCTGATGTAACAGATACCAAGAAAAAGCAGTTACTGCAGGGGGTAATGCAACCCAAACTGCTCAACTTGGGGGTTCCAGCACCACTCATCAACTTTGTTGCTCTTCCCCGTACTTTTTCCAGATTTACCACATCCTAGAGATGAGGGACATAAACCACACACAGTGTTGGTGAGGTAGACTGTGAAAAAGGTCTACATGGTAGCCAGAGGAATGGGTTACAAGCAGGAAAGGGACAGAGCTGAAGGCTCCTTCATAAAACAGGATTCTTTTCCTATTTCTGCTGCAAATATTTTATACAACCCTGGTCTTATCACTTACAGTAAGCTTTTCACAAATGATCACTATTTTTACATGATACATTTTCTGAGTATCTAATGTGAGAACTGAAGCCAGATCCTCATCAGTGCTGAATTCTAACAAGTGCTCCTGGTTGTCCTTTCCACACAGAGGAGGCTATAAACAGTACTCTGAAAAACCCATCCCTAAATGTCTCAAGACAGACACTCAAAACGGACAGCTACTGTCGACAATTTTGGCTTTAATCTTTGTACATTGATGCTAAGGAGAACACGGCTTAAAAATACCCATTTGGAAACGAACAGTTCTTTATTCATTGCATGCTCTGAACAACACACCCCGAATATGGCATAGGGCCACATCAAATGGGGATAACAAAAAGCAATAATAATCACTCATTCACTGAATGCAGCAGAGGGCCTGTAAAAAATTTAATAAAGGGCCTCGTAAAGCTGTATTCCAATGCCCTAGCTCAAAACTGTACAGTCAGCCTTAATGCCCAAGCTGTCAGAGCCCGTCCTGGCAACTCATGCCCTCTTCAGATGCAAAGATTATATATGCTAAACGTCAACAAATGAACAGTGGGAGGGAGTTCTTTTGGGAACAGTCTGAAATTCTCACTTTGTTCCTTTTCCTAGCTGAGGGCATGCAGTAACCATGACGCAGCCCCATGTTTGAGGCCTATTGATGCCAGAGCCCCAAAGCATGACCCAGTGATCAGTGGGCTATGGCAGCAGCTCCGGCCAGCTGCGCCCAAGCATCACAGCTCCTGCCAGCCGGGAATCAAACAGGTGCTGGGGAAAAATACCTCCCTGTGCTTAGTTCGTACCTGTCATTTGCTTCTGGTTTAAATCAAACATTGAAAAACACACAGAATGCATAGGGGGATTTTAAAAAAACTGCAGTTCAAATCCTATCCATGCTGGGTGAAACCCTGGCCCTGCTGAAGTCAGGAACATCCTGCCAAGATTTCACCTCTGCTTTTTATTTGTGTTTGTGCATGCGTGTTTACCTCTCTGCCTGGCTTTCTCTCCTGCCTAGGGCTTTATTCATTAAATTTACTAATTTGCCTTTTTTTCCAGTTTCTGGGAAGTTCTTTTAAATCCTGTACTGGTGCCTCTTTCACTTACAGGATTTTTCCCTCAGGATAAAGAATAATAGTTTGATTTGTGACACTGTGAGGCCTTAGGCACCAAAAGTTTATCACTTACGGTTTTTTTCTAACTTGGAATCTGGCGGTGACAGGTAGAGGTATAGAATATATTCAGGCCATGAGAAAAAGGCTTTGTGGGTGAGCGTTTTCAGGCTCTCAGGTCTTTCTCTAAAATCTCAGATTGTCAACCATGCCATGGCTTGTCAATGAGACAGATGCCCCAACCTTGAAAGTGATGCAGAAATGAACACAAAGGAGATACAAAAATCTAGACAAGTAACAAAGAAGCTACCCACAAGTATCCAACCTCAAGGAAAAGGCGTACTAACTCACATTATGCTATGTAGATAAAGTATGATTTACTGAATGCTAATTTTTCTCATCAGCGTATCACAGAGTACAGAGGCAATGCTAGAAATGGTGACAACCTTTGTGTCTAAGTCCCTACTTCTCTCACAGAGAACATCCTCTTAAACTTAATGGAAATGTAAATATAAAACACTCACTGCAATAAAAGTCTCCAGAGATAGAGTCTAAGTAGCATGATTAGTATGGAAAATGCTTCATAAATTCTAACTCCAATAATCTCTGGTAGCATAAAGGATTCATCTCATTACAACTTTCTAACAGAGCCTTGTTAATTCCCACTTCACTAATCTACGACCTTGAAAATTCCCTCTCTGCATTTCAGTAAAGTGTTGACAGCTAAGTGACACAGGGAGGTATTCCAGCAAGGGCTACAGGTGACAGAATATATTCCAAAACACTCACTAGTTTAATATAAAATACTGTGCCTGACTAAATTAAATGAAATAACAAGCCTTTCATAATTTATTATCCAGTATTTTTATTTTAGCATTTTAAATCAAATAGATTAATCTATCAATTAATTTATCACGTAGAATCTTTTGCAACGCTGCTCCCAGTCAATTATAGGAATAAAAGGGGTTCTGCATTATGGGTATTTCTCCTGACATATCTCTGAGATGAAGTATCTAATTTTGGAACTAGTTCCTACTGGCTGTAAGCTTTTCAGACTGCTATTAACAATAAAAATCTTGATGTGCATATACACACATATATATACCCCCATCCCCATATATACACACACTAGTTAGTACAGACCTGCAGGTGTACATCTCCTGGTACCACAGATGTGGCTGCATAGTTTACTGAAGACTTGCACAAACACAACTCTGCTTATAAGGTAGTTTGGTTAAGAAGGCAAAATGACAGAACATAAGAAATTCTGCCCAATTTTGTTCAGGCTCAAGAGCTGGCTTTGCCTCTACTGCCCTTGCACGTATTTTGAAAAACATTAAAACCCCCTCTAAATGTAAATATACCTTAAAAAAATGATCCTTGTTTTTTCGAACACTAGGCAGACAGCAACTTATGCATTTTCTTACCAAAAAAGGACTATTGATCATAATTAGGTATTAAGATCTCAGTTGTTAATCACCACACTACCACAGCTATGAAATCCAGAGAAGAAAAACATTTGTTTGCCATTATGCAACAACCACCACTATCAAAGTTTTAATAAAACTACACTGTATTACTAGCTGTGAAATGCCATAAAATTTTGATGCAAAATGTGTTAGTACAGATGACATCATCAAATGTTCCACATTTAATTCTCTTTTGTTATTAATTTTACAACATCTCTGGCAATAGTTCTATTCCATTACTGCAAAGTATAGCTATGTTTTATCAGTACACCCCTCCAAAAGGACCCAAATCGAGAAGCGTTTCAAAACATACTCTTTTATACTCCCCACCACGTGGTTTCCCAGTGAGCATATTGACACATGGGGTACCAGTGTGACTGACTGCCTCTGAGATCTTACATGAAGGAACGAAGAGTAGAGCACAGGGGCACCTTAGAGCCATGCAAAGTCCTTGGTGAAGCTGGCAGCAGTGTTTTGCCCTTTAAAACTGCTGTGCATTACCACATGTTGGCTTTCTGTACACCATTCTCAGAGAAAACACTCCTCATAGCCCCAGGCTGCTTCTATCCATCTCGTCTGCACTCATGTGGAGGAGCCACCATTACCTCTCCCTAATCCTCAGCCGCAGAGCTCTGTCAGTGGGATGTCCATGGGGGAAGCAGGGAAAGGGCAGAGAGGTAAGAATTTATTTCAGATTTCAAAACACTGATGTATCTGAGATAGTGGGTGGCACGCCTGGGCTGTACTAGAAACAACGGCTGAAGGCGCAGAAGCACAGCCATCGAGAGGAAGTGCATTATACTGTATAAACGAACCCTGGCATGGGGAATCCACTGTTTCTTGCAAAATTGAGGATACAAAAATGAGTCATTTTTCTGCTTGATAAGAGTTCTGCAGAGTGTAATTTTTTAGCTCCTGCCATACCCAAGCACTGAGAGCACGTCTAACAATGACATTAACTTGGGACATTTGATGTGCATTTCCTATTCCCTTTACTTTGATACTAATTTCTGTAAAGTTATGAACGAGTGGTCTTGCAAGTTCTTTACCTCCTCACACAAGAGATCTGCCCAGTTCTGTGGCACAGAAGCAAAAAGCCTCCATTAATCTGGCCACAATTTCTCACTTTAATAGTGTAGAAGAGCTAGATACCTTCTGCTTTCAGAGACTGAATTTCTTGAGCACCCATCACTTTGTTACTACAATCCCAGTTACAAACCTTTGAAAGTCTCAGTATATTTTAATTATGTTTTACTTCTCAGCCCATTTAAAAAACATATACGCTGATATTTTATTTCCCTAGGAGATTTCACATGATATTAGGCAGTCTGATAAAACTTTAAGATATTCTAAAAGAAGAAAAATGAAAAGGCAACCAAGCTTTATTTTAGAAATTAAAGAGTAGAAAGAAAATGAACATACCAACAGCCATCATGTAATCCCAGCGGTCTATGAGGCACATATTGAAGATCAGGTGGTCAGATGTCTGCCCTTGGCCAATGAGTGGAATGTTTCTCTCCAAATTTTGGGTTATTGCAGAAGTCCAGCCAACAAGAAACCAAAAGACTATCAGGAGAATAACAGCCAGCATCCTCATCACTCGCCCACCTGTCATGTATGGAATACGCTGAGCAGTTCGGGATAGGAATACCTTCAAAACCCTGAAAAATTCAGACAGTGCAGAATTAAGAGGAGCACTAGTGTCACAGGAATTAGATTTTCATTTTATTGTACTATCAGATTATTAAAAAAGATTATCAACATTCTTTCCCCTGACAGTATGCACAAGATTGAAATTTGAAACATTATTACTTTCATATTCATTGTATTTAAATGGAACTGATTGCTGCCCAGAGAGTGCTACACAGCAATAATATAAAATATTAGCTATGCTTATGTTAGCATTCACATGCTGTCTTGTCAAGCTGTTTTGTACCTTCCAGCTCCCAGTGGAAGACTTCTGTTTTTGGAAAGGGGAAGGTCATCTCAATAAAACAGCAACCACGTGTGTGAGATTTCATTTTGTTTTGATGCTGTCTTTCTGCTCATCCCCAATCATGCTATTTCCAGAGAAAACATTAGCACTTATTGGATATTTTTCCCATTGAGTTTGATGCTTCTGAGATAATAACCTACTCCTTGTAGAAATAACTGTGGAAGGCACTTTGCTAATGAAGTGGTTTCTGACTTGTTTAGAGGCAACAACGTGTTTTTCGAGCTGGGACAGAACCATCACAAGAAAAAACTACATCATATGTCAGGCATATATACCATGTAACACCCACTGAACATGTAACATTCACTTTAAAAATATAAGAACTGTTCAAGGAAATACCACCTGCATTTTTACCCATCACAGAATCACAGAGTCAATCGGGCTGGAAGAGACCTCTGGTATCATCGAGTCCTACCTTTGCCCTAACACCACCATGTCAGCTAGACCATTGCACTAAGTGCCACGTCCAGTCTTTTCTTAAACACCTCCAGGGATGGTGACTCCACCACCTCCCTGGGCAGCCCATTCCAATGCCTAACGACCCTTTCTGTGAAGAAATGCCTCCTCATTTCTAGCCTGAATTTCCCCTGGCGCAGTTTGAGACTATGCCCTCTTGTCTTGTCACTGGTTGCCTGGGAGAAAAGACCAATCCCCACCTCGCTCCAACCTCCTTTCAGGTAGTTGTAGAGAGTGATAAGGTCTCCCCTCAGCCTCCTCTTCTCCAGGCTAAACAACCCCAGTTCCCTCAGTCGCCCCTCAAAAGGCTTACCCTCAAGACCCTTCACCAGCTCTGTTGCCCTTCTCTGGACACGCTCCAGCACCTCAATGTCTGTCTTGTAGTGAGGGGCCCAGAACTGGACATAGGACTCGAGGTGTGGCCTCACCAGTGCCCAGCACAGAGCAGGGGCGATCACTTCCCTAGTCCTGCTGGCCACACTGTGTCTGATACAAGCCAGGATGCCATTAGCCTTCTTGGCCACCTGGGCACACTGCTGGCTCATGTTCAGCCAGCTGTCAACCAGGTCTTTCTCCGCTTGACTACTTTCTAACCACTCTTCCTCCAGCCTGTAACGCTGCATGGGGTTTTTGTGGCCGAAGTGCAGGACCTGGCACTTGTTCTTCTTAAACCTCATGCCGTTGGTCTCAGTCCATCTATCCAGCTTGTCCAGGTCACTCTGCAGAGCCTTCCTATCCTCCAGCAGATCAACACTCCCACCTAACTTGGTGTCATCTGCAAATTTACTGAGGGTGCCCTCAATCCCCATGTTCAGATCATCTATAAAGATGTTGAACAGCACCGGCCCCAAAACTGAGCCCTGGGGAACACCGCTAGTGACTGTCCGCCAACTGGATTTAGCTCCACCTGTTAAAGCAGAAAAAGGTCCCGCTGGGAGCATGAGGGCAACCAATATTTGAGGAAATCGCCTCAGGGAGAGGGAGTAGTTTGACTCTTCACGTAGCACAGAGTATCTCTTTGTGTTGCCTGCAGCACAGGATCTGCCAGAAGCATCTAACCTTCTGCTAGTGTTTTCCCATGAGAAAAGGGAGGCCGCAGGGCTGCCATTGCAGTGCTCCTGCCTTGACCCTGCCAAGCTACCAAAGCTGGGCAGTAAGGAAAGGCTATGATGGAAGTTTTCATGTACCCAAACCTTTAGAAGCAGACAGGCTGAAGTTTAAAGGCTGTTTTAGAGATCGGGGTGAGAAGCCTTTCAAAGTGAAGAGGTGAGCTGTTTCAGTGATTTTGTCCTCAAAACCATAGTGTTTCTTGACTCCTGAGCATGAGCATGTCCAGTGAATACTCTTGATATCCATGAAGGGACAAATTATCACTGAGGTTTAGGGAATTTGAATTTTTTCAGAAAGCTGAGTTTTTAAATGCTCTTGTCAGTTCTCAAGTCTTTTCAGTGTACCAAGCACCAAGCCACCTCACAAGCCGTTGCACAGCCAGGCCCACCTTTTCAGCAAAAAAAAAAAAAAAAAAGAGACAGTCCAGATCGATATTTATGCTTATATTTGTCTAACAGAAGGCAGAAGCAACTTGCATTGTCTCTCAAACAAATAATAGAGCAGTGTCTTTTAAGGTAGATGCACAAAAACTTTTCTACATCCATAAAAATGAATCACCATTTGACTACAAACACAACCTTCATAGTGTGCATTAGGTGAAGTCAGACATCTGAGGTATGTTCAACATTATTCAGCTGTTTCCCTCCCAACAGCTACTCCGCAGGGAGTCACAGTTTTTGATCTTTCCATGTTTGATACATGTTCAGCTCTCCCTTTACAGATGCTAAGTGTTTTATGTTGGAAGCAGCTTCACAAAGACTTCAGGCAGGACAGACAGAAAACTCCACAGAGGCAAGGCAGGCGACTTCCCTCCGCATTGCTCAGCCGCAGCACTGCTGTTCCAGGGCAGCACTGGTAAATCCGCATTTTTAGAACCCTAAAAATCAGTAAGTGAAGGCTTTCCTCCTCCCTGTTGTGAATGCTGATCAACACTTAGCTTCTCTGAAGGGAAGGAAAAGGTATTCTTTTTGTAGTGAACTGGAAAATACCATTTATTCACAACTATAGTTTGACATTTGAGAAAAATCTCATCAATATGTTTATGGAGGTTTAAGAATTACAGAAATCATACAAACCAACTAAGAACTACTAGAAACTTTTCTTTTCTTTGTATTTTGGCTCTCCAAAGTAAATTCTTCATGATTCTACTCAAAGCCAACATATGAACCTTTTCTGGACATAACAAGGCAGGACCCATTACAATTTTTCCAGTACTAGCTCATTAACATCTGACTTTCTAAGGCAGAGGGGTAGGCTGCTGTTACGTTATTGATCTAAGCACAGTAAAACAAATAACATTTTGCAGTACAGCAGTCAAAACCACTCCAATTTGGATCAAACCACATTTCTTTTTTCTCCTCTTTTTCACAAAAATAAGTGTCCACCATCATTTCTACCTTGGACATGTACACCAACACGTAACCTAACCTTTACACTTTTTTCAAAAACTCTTTTTCTAAGAAGCTGTAAGGAAAGCTGGGTTAGATTTGTAGTGTTGAAAATCTCCTTTCCAGAGGCTGTGGAATAAAAGTACTCAACCAGAACATGAGCTTCAGAGTTGCAATTCCCTCATCTTCCCGCTGCAATATGAATTCAAACCTGCATTGCTCACCACCTCAACACTGGCCGACACGCTCTGTCTCCTCTCATCTCCTATGTATTACTGAACATGTATCAAAGCAGAGACAAGTTCCCAGGAGTTTCCCCTCCCAAGAGCATGCCTACTCACCAGGCTGAGGGTCATTCTCCTTCTTGTATCTTTGACTCATGCACTATCAAAGTTCACCATAAAAAAGTTGAAACGCTGCAATATGAGATCAAATTGCCTCAGCAAACATGTACTGTCTGAAGACTGGTATCCTTCATGAGAAAATTGGGGAGTTCTCGATTCAAATCCCTGTCCTGACTTCTGGGTAGACAATGCTTCATCCCCCTTTTTCGCACTGTTCTATATTTATATGTTGGGTTGAACTAGCTATTGAACAAATGAGAGAGATTTCTCATAGGGAGGCAAAAAGTGGAGCTGGTGAGCTGCATCTATACTAGGAAATTAAATATGCCCAGGGTTGTCCCTGGCACTGATGCCAACCGGCACAGAACAGTGGGCATCCATACTATTACCCTCCAACAGAGGGCAGCTGCATGCAAACTGCCCACTGCAATGGCCTGTGCCAACTCCTGGACCATGCTGGGAAACAGCTTGGGACCATTCAGGCTAGCACGGACCAAGGGCAGGCCAGGGACC